>NC_069499.1:541019941-541022441 GCF_027579735.1 Bombina bombina
TATTATTATTTTTATTGCTGTTAAACGCCCGGTATGGGTAGGATTATGAGGTCCGATGTAAATAGTGGAGTTCTGTGGCGATTCCCTGTCATGTATTTTCCGTGATTGGTTGCCATAGCAACTTCCGCATTAGATATGTTTGTGAGGAGGCACGCCCACACAGGGCGGATATATTGGTCCCTGACTCTAGTACTTCTGTTTGGCCATTGGTTGGGGCACGCCTTTGTTTTCCCTGTCACCTGGACAACGTGTGGATGGGTCCAATGGGAGACTAGGGGACATGCTGTAACGTAACCACCGGTGTTGTGTTCACTAAGGGAGATCTTTGACAGCAATCGGGTTTGTTTTTATTTTGAATAAATTATGAATGGTGATGCGGTATGTGAATGGAAGTAGTGCTGCTTATAATAAGCAATTATGGAATTTTTGATCTGTGAATCATGACATTAATTGGCACTAGGGGAGTATCCTTATGTGCTGTTAAATCCTTTAATGACGTTGGAGGAGAGTCAATTTCTGACACAGGGGTGCTGTGATGATCCATATTGATAGTTTTAGTGGACTGGGGGCATTATTCGTGCTATATTCACATATGCATTTACACATTTATCACATTTTGTATTAATTATTATCATTGCAGTATTAACTGTTTAATTTTTAATTTTTTCACTTTGAATTTGTGAATACATGTTTTATTGAATACACATGTCTGGTTGAAACCATTGAATTTTGCACACGGTTTCCAGTGATTGGAGCTAGTATTCGGGGTGGGTTTTGTATGCCTTTATAAGTTTGTTTGTTTGGAGTTTTCAAACTGTCAGAGGAAGGGACGTGTTAAGTCCCGAAACGTCACATTCAATAAATTTTGTTGTCACATTTGAAGTCTGGAGTCCAGCGAGTGCTTTTCCTGTTACATTTTTTATATACAGGGAGTGCAGAATTATTAGGCAAATGAGTATTTTGACCACATCATCCTCTTTATGCATGTTGTCTTACTCCAAGCTGTATAGGCTCGAAAGCCTACTACCAATTAAGCATATTAGGTGATGTGCATCTCTGTAATGAGAAGGGGTGTGGTCTAATGACATCAACACCCTATATCAGGTGTGCATAATTATTAGGCAACTTCCTTTCCTTTGGCAAAATGGGTCAAAAGAAGGAATTGACAGGCTCAGAAAAGACAAAAATAGTGAGATATCTTGCAGAGGGATGCAGCACTCTTAAAATTGCAAAGCTTCATTCAAAATAGTCAACAGGGTCGCAAGAAGCGTGTGGAAAAACCAAGGCGCAAAATAACTGCCCATGAACTGAGAAAAGTCAAGCGTGCAGCTGCCAAGATTCCACTTGCCACCAGTTTGGCCATATTTCAGAGCTGCAACATCACTGGAGTGCCCAAAAGCACAAGGTGTGCAATACTCAGAGACATGGCCAAGGTAAGAAAGGCTGAAAGACGACCACCACTGAACAAGACACACATGCTGAAACGTCAAGACTGGGCCAAGAAATATCTCAAGACTGATTTTTCTAAGGTTTTATGGACTGATGAAATGAGAGTGAGTCTTGATGGGCCAGATGGATGGGCTCGTGGCTGGATTGGTAAAGGGCAGAGAGCTCCAGTCCGACTCAGACGCCAGCAAGGAGGAGGTGGAGTACTGGTTTGGGCTGGTATCATCAAAGATGAGCTTGTGGGGCCTTTTTGGGTTGAGGATGGAGTCAAGCTCAACTCCCAGTCCTACTGCCAGTTTCTGGAAGACACCTTCTTCAAGCAGTGGTACAGGAAGAAGTCTGCATCCTTCAAGAAAAACATGATTTTCATGCAGGACAATGCTCCATCACACGCGTCCAAGTACTCCACAGCGTGGCTGGCAAGAAAGGGTATAAAAGAAGAAAATCTAATGACATGGCCTCCTTGTTCACCTGATCTGAACCCCATTGAGAACCTGTGGTCGATCATCAAATGTGAGATTTACAAGGAGGGAAAACAGTACACCTCTCTGAACAGTGTCTGGGAGGCTGTGGTTGCTGTTGCACGCAATGTTGATGGTGAACAGATCAAAACACTGACAGAATCCATGGATGGCAGGCTTTTGAGTGTCCTTGCAAAGAAAGGTGGCTATATTGGTCACTGATTTGTTTTTGTTTTGTTTTTGAATGTCAGAAATGTATATTTGTGAATGTTGAGATGTTATATTGGTTTCACTGGTAAAAATAAATAATTGAAATGAGTATATATTTGTTTTTTGTTAAGTTGCCTAATAATTATGCACAGTAATAGTCACCTGCACACACAGATATCCCCCTAAAATAGCTATAACTAAAACCAAACTAAAAACTACTTCCAAAACTATTCAGCTTTGATATTAATGAGTTTTTTGGGTTCATTGAGAACATGGTTGTTGTTCAATAATAAAATTAATCCTCAAAAATACAACTTGCCTAATAATTCTGCACTCCCTGTACATACATACATACATATACAGGTAGCCGTCAGTTTACGCCA
>NC_069499.1:541032441-541047441 GCF_027579735.1 Bombina bombina
GGTCAGGTAACACCCAAAGCAACATAAACAGGCAAAGCTACTGAAGGAGGGTGTTGCTTCTTTAAAGAACCACTAAATACAGTAGAATTGTGTAGTTGACAAGTGCCCAATGAGAAGGCAATGCAATTTGAATTTCAAACAAGCAGTAGATTATTTTTGGACAAATGTACCTTTTCCCCATTTGCTGGCCACCGGGATCTTGTTTCAGCCATCTGCCAATCTCAGACTAGTATATGTATATCTTATGAACTTGTGCACATGCTCAATAGGAACTAGCGCCTCAAAAAGTGTGCATATAATAATATTGTGCACAATTTGATAATAGAAGTAAATTGGAAAGTCTCTTAAAACTGCATGCTCTATCTGAATCAGAAAAGTTTTATTTTGACCTTAGTGTCCCTTTAAGGGGTCTAAAGTTTACTTTCTAATCCTTCACTTTAATCAATATACTGGCTAACTTTGATACTGCTAAGTTGGTCTTCAAAGCTCAGGGCATAATGATGAAGCACAGTTTCTTTAGAGATGCTTTTACTGATTTCAGGTCAGCAGGAATAGTCATTAATAACTCTCAGATATATAAATCTAAGAAAATAATATTCCCTAAAGAGTCTAATCACAGAAATTAATAGAAGGATATAATGTTTAGATACAATAAAAAACATTGCACTTTATTGGAAATAATCATTAAAAGCAATATAGAAAAGGTAAATTAGTATCTGGACATGAAGGTGTTAATTCTTCACATAAAATCCTATACGAGAACACCAATACAGAAATATTAAAAACACAGAAAGACTCTGAAGCATAACAAGTGAATCAATATAATTTTAATACATCAGCCCAAATATAACATGCAAACCCTAATGGTATTGGAGAAGCAGATATTTTCTATCGTCAGAACAGGTAGTCCTCCTTGCTCAATGGAAATCTCCTACCTGCATGAGCCCTTACTAACAATTTCTGACTTATGACTCTACAACTTAAATTCAATCAATCCAGCTGATATAAACAATCAGACAAGTGAAAAATATTTAGTGCATCTGTTGTGCATAATAATTATTGGTTTTGGTTTTGGCAATGAGTCATTATTCAGTTATATATTAAAACCCTAAATCGATATAAAATTAAGCAGCATTCCTCACTTGCTTCATGACACAGTTAATGCTACAGAAGTTCAGAACCCCATCCACCAACACGTTTTTTCACATCAGTGACTTCTTCAGGGTGAGGGGCATGTCCTCAGTAATCCTACCGCTTTGTAAGCTTATATTTTCATAGCAACGGCACTAAAAAATAGATGTGTGCATCAGAACATCACAGCTTATTTCCTGTCATTCAAATCGGAGCTAGCTTTATTAAAAAGCATTTCATGACCCTATATATAGGCCAGGTCACACATATATATAACTGTAATCTTTTCACACAAAGATGTAGGCATTGCCACATTGTTATAACACATCTTGACAAAATTAAATTTACCATGGGTATATCAAGATTTTTCTTCTTTTGTTCTTTTTTTCTCACTTTTTTTGAAGACAGAAAATATCTGCTTTCCTTCACCCTTAGGGCAAGATTACAAGTTGTGCTTTATGTTTTCCGCATTCGATATGGTCTTTTAGAAAGCAATTTTTATTACCCTGATATTACAAGTCTTGAAAAATCGATATTGCGCGCACAATTGCTTTATACGCAACAATCCTTTTCGCGCACAAACAGCTGTAGTTAACAGTTTTACGCAACAAAAAAGTTTCACGAAACACTTCAAAGATACATTACAAAGTACAGTTACACTTATATTAACACTGTCTATTAAAAAATATTTAAAAAAAATATTGCACACAAAAGTTATAGGGCTCAAAGATATGAGATCTCGGGTGTTAGAAAAAAAGCAGACAAAGGGATTTTACATTGACATAAATGCACATACATAGAGAAACATGGATTTACATGTATAGAGATATGTTTAACTATGGAGATAATGAAAAGAGTTTACATTACAATTTTGTGCACATTGCGCACTAACTCAGATGGATTTTCAATGAGATATTCACATATAGATCTCGAGATATCTAGACATATATATATTCATATCGCGCTATAAATAGATATATCAGTCCAAAAATCATCAGCATCACATATATAGAGAAATAATTATTAAAAAATAAATAGAACATATTCTGTTAACAAAACATTCTTGCAATATGAAATATTTGCATTTTCATGTACACTTTTCGAGGAGAATACGCCAGGGGATTTGCGTAACAAACGATCACAAACAGAGGAATAATATGTACAATCATAGAAATAATTATAACAATCCCTCTTTCAATACTAGTAATGGTACACATGATCACAATGATCCAAGAAACACACCACAATATTTAAATCCCACTCACAATACTAGTAATGTTATCCATTATCAAAATAATCAAAGAATTACACAACAATATTCTAATTCTACTCACTATCAAAATGATTCAAGAAATACACAAAAAATGTTTATGGGCCCAATCAAAGGAGAGGCCAAAATCCCTCATATACACCTGCACATAATACTGAAAATAGGCCTCAACCTATACCCCTTACTCCTAATCGGTACCAAGTATTATCACATAACAGTCAAACTCCCAATACATCTACAACATCTTTTTACCATCAAGATGATACAAGTTAATTTAATACAAATATGGGAGCTCCTTCTTCCTCTCAACATTTTTTAGAGATGGGTCAAATTTTGGCACCTCTTTGGAGAAAAAATCCTCCACAAAACAGCAAAAAAGACAGTTTATAATCGAGGAAAAAGAGGGAGGGGAAAAACCCTATAAGAGGCAAAATTATCAAAATTAAAAGAAGGAATATTTAATCTGTCTTCAAGGGCCTTAACAGATGATAAAATAAGAATTTTAGGGAGGGGCTTATTATTTTGTCCATCTAATTCCCATAATTTATTTGACCTTTTTGTGGACATTAACAGGTTTTCTTGCAAATTATTATTGCAATGATATTTTACAAAAAAAGAGACTTAAAAATAATGGGATTCATGGTAATCATTTGATCAGATGGGCCCTAAAAATCTGGGGGCCATTGTTTACAATGATACAGACAATATACTAGATGATTTATTTGAAGGATATCTACATACATACATATCTACATATGCCTACATTTAATCCTCCCAAAGAGGATGTTTCCTATATTGATTTGTTTAAACAATTAATCATGGATGAGTTCAAAAAGATCCCCAAAAAGATTACTGGAAGGTGCAATATATGGTCAAATGAAAAGAAAGCTTTGGATAATCTTGCAAATGATAGCAATTTGGCAATTAGGCAGGCCGACAAAGGGGTTGGGATTGTGTTACAAGACTATTAAGATTATGTAATTGAAGCCAATCATATATTACAGAATGCCGATTATTATAAGTATCTTAAAAATTATCCTACTGAAACTTTTAAAGCACTATTGTTAAATCTGCTAGAATATGGAGTCAATGAAGGAATGCTAAATAAAAAAGAGAAACAATACCTCACCCCTGACAAATCCCTTTTTTATTATAACTTGCCTAAAATTTACAAGTGTGTAAATAAACCACCTGGAAGACCCATCATATTGGGTATCAATAGCATAACAGTTAATTTATCTGAATACATAGGTGTTATTCTACAGACTCATGTAGGGATGCTTGATTCCTATATTAAATATAGTACTGACCTTCTAATGAAAGTATCCAAAATAAAAAAATTGGATAATAGGTACATTTGGATCACAGTTGACGTAAATGCTTTGGATTCTAACATCACACATAGTCTAGGTGTTGAAGCAGTCAAGTTTTATTTGAATAATGATATATATTTGCCAGCTAAACAGTGTGATTTTATTTTAGAATTAATCATGTTTATTCTGCAACAAAACTATTCATAGTATCTTGATTATTTTTATTTGCAGATCAAGGGAACGGCCATGGGCACCAGGTTTGCCCCCAGCTTCGCCAATCTGTTTATGGGTAAAATCAAAGAGTTGTATATATACAACTCAAGCTGGAGGGAGAACCTGGTGTTCTATGGCCATTCAATTGACAATTTGTTATTTATTTGGGGCGGTTCTCGTAGTTCAGCAGAATCATTTATAGAACATTTAAATATGAATAATATGAGCATTTCGTTCACCTCAAATATTCTGAAACAACAGATAGAATTTTTAGATTTAATTTTATTTTGGGGTCCAGATATGATGATTGATTCCATCACCCATTTTAAAATGGTGGATAGTAATAATCTTTTAAATTTTAACCCCTTAAGGACCAGCGACGTACCCTGTATGTCGCTGGCCTTTTTTTGGGACTTGATTGTTTTATAGTGCGGTCTTGCCACCAGCGTTGAGACTGCTCTATTCCACAAAGCCTGCTGGAGGGAGGGCATTAATAGCGTGTTCTTGCTAGACTTGTGCTATTATGTCCTGAAAAAACCCCTTAACGACCAGTGACATACAGGGTACATTGTGGTCATTAAGGGGTTAATAGTAATCACCTAAAGAAATGAAAAACTAATGTGCCATATAGTCAAATCCAAAGGACCCGTAGAAATTGCCACTCCCTAGAAATATTTGATATACAAAGTGAGATTTTAACAAATAGATTTTTACAGAAAGGATATCCCGCAAATCTAGTAGAAAATAGCTATTATAGAGCACGACTAGTAGATAGGAACACGATTTTGGAACCAAAAAACAAAAACCAAAAAAGTAAATACTCCTGTTCCTAATAAATTAAATTTTATTACCCAATTTAACTCTAATTTTAAGTCTATTAGGAAGATTTTTTAAAAACATTGGCCATTATTAAAAGTCCCTATCCTAAAACAAACATTGGGACCAACCCCGAATATAGTCTATAGAAGAGCCCCTACCCTCAAACAGAGACTGGCTCCAAGCAAGATAGTTTATTCTAAAAGAAACATTAATTTTTATAAAAATAACAAAGACAATTTCTCCATCATTAACAAAAATTGAAGTTTTAGATGTTTACACAAGAGATGTTTAATGTGCAAATCCATTACACATGGCCCTTCCTATGTTGAATCTCACACTACAGGAGAAAGAATTCACATCAAACAACACCTCACATGCGATTCCAGCTATGTGATGACGTGTAAGTTTGGGATTCAATCAATATTTGGGACGCACGAGTCATAAGAAGGAGATGGAGCGAACACATGAGGAACATCAAGAAATGTTCTCTCAAACACAGTTTCTAGACATTGGTCAACACATCATAACTCTGACGCTTGCTCCATGTCTATTACTCCATTAGAATCCATCCCCAGATGAGAGTGTCAAAATAGATTTATTAAGCTTAGAGAGAGGGGAACATATTGGATTTATAGATTCCAATCACTGTTTCCCTCTGGTCTCAATGAAGTAATAGATTTGGCCGCCATTTAAAACATTTAAATAGTTTTTCATTTGTTTATTTAACTTCACTTACAATCAGTATATATACACTTTGACATAAGTTTTACAATTATATTATTCACATTGGTAAAAAAACAAAATTCCACTTAGGTATATAGAGTTAGTTTAGGTTATTGGATTGGTTTAGTTATTTAACACTCTCATAGATACAACATTTATATCCCCTTAATTTTAATTATTATTGGTTTATAATATAGCATTGGCAAAATACCACACATTACTATTATATTATTATATTATTGAATTAACAACCCACATATTATCACTATTTAATTTTTATTTTTTTTGTTTTATTTATTTATTTATTTTTTCACTTAGGTTCGTTCCAGTAAGTTTTTCAATAGACACACATCACTAGCGTATACAAGATTTTATGAAGTTTGCAATAGGTTAAATAGAGCACTTTTTCATACTGAATATTAGCATATTAATCTTTATCACTGTCCCTAAGAACCGCTCATCTTAGTGAGCATTTTAAGTAATAAACTAGGGAAATATTAAATATATTATGTAGGGTAAATGATGATACTACACATTGGTAGATCACTTAATAGTTTATTCAACTTAGGTTTCATATCATCCATGTTCACATGTATTCATTTTCGATTATGTAGGTCAGAGCCCTAGTTCATGAGCTCCTTATACTGGTTTGTTCTCTGTGGATGTAGCCATTTTTAAAGTAAGAAAAAACTTTTTCTTTAATTTCAAGCACACCAGCTCTTTTGGAGATTCTATAGTTGGTTTAAGGCACAATTTTTAACATATACATATTTGCCTGATTAGGATTGTAAATTTTAATGCACAGAGCTGGAATGTATCATTGTATCCAATAGTGCATTTGTTTCTACAATGGTGACTTATTAATTATAATAGCGGGTCAGAAATAACTTTTAGATTTATGACATGAAGCTTGCTTTTATTCTATTCTTTTTGGCATATGCGGGTCTTATATGTATGTGTTTTTGATATATTTTATATATTCTTCATTAGTATTTTAATTAATTATTGTTTTTAATGTGATATTGTACTGTATCCCACATGCACATCTGTTGTCCTGATATACAAATTATAATAGTACTAGTCCTAAAGCCCGTTCACACGGGCCATTTTTTGTAGTACAGTGGTTCCACCCCTTGCGTTCTCTCCCTCCCACTCTCTTTTGCTTTCTCTCTCTCCCCCCTCTCTTTTGTGCTCTCTCTCCCCCTCTCTTTTAATCTCTCTCTCTCTCCCCCCTCTCTTTTGTGCTCTCTCTTTCCCCCCTCTCTTTTGCACTCTCTCTCCCCCCCCTCTTTTGCGCTATATCTCTCCCTCTCTATCTACCCTCTCTTTCTATCTCCCCTCTCTCTTTCTCTCTCTCCATCTCCCCTCTCTCTCTCCCCATCTCCCCTCTCTCTCTCCATCTCCCCTCTCTCTCTCTCTCTCTCTCTCTCTCTCTCCTCTCTCTCTCTACCTCTGTTCAAACAAAGTATATGATCTAAAAAAGGATTTATTAGTGTATATAAGTGTAAAGGAATGCTCAGGACCATAAATGCCGACAAATCAACAAATGTTAAATATAAGTAAATACCTGCATTTAATTTTGAAGAAATGGAAAGCCAATTTTATTAAATACAAAATATCAGAGCAAGAAATAGTTAAAGTTTGCTTTACTCCAAATTAGTCATAAAAACTACAGACTGGGTGTACTGTGGTAAAGTTGGTTTCATATTGAAGATTTGACAGACATTCGGCTCTTCAAATAGCAATACCTTTTGAAATAATCATGTCACTACTATAATGATTGTATATTCTTGATTGTGGGGGGATGGGGAACGTTACACACCCTTTAGTTTTTAAAAATTTCATTTTCAAAATTTGAAATTTAGATTTTGCTTGAAATGTCTAAATTGCAATAAATTTTGAAATAATCACGTCACTACTATAATGATTGTATATTCTCAATCATGGGGGGATGGGGAACGTTACACCCTTTAGTTTTTCAAAATTTTATTTTCAAAAGTTGAAATTTAAATTTTGCTTGAAATTTCAAAATTGCAATAGCTTTTGAAATAATCATGTCACTACTATAATGATTGTATATTATTGATCATGGGTGGATGGTGAAAATTGCACACCCTTTAGTTTGTAAAAATTTAATTTTCAAAATGTGAAATTTATATTTTGCTTGAAATTTCAAAATTTTAATAAATCTTGACATAATCATGTCACTACTATAATGATTGTATATTCTTGATCGTGGGGGTGGGGAACGCTGCACACCCTTTAGGTTTTCAAAATTTTTAAATGGAATTTTTTTTTTAAATTTCAAAATTTCAATAACTCCAGAAATAATAATGGGTTATAATCTATCTGTTGAAGGCATTTGCTAGTTTTATCATGTGGATGAAGAAAATATTTTCATTTGACTCAATGTGTTTTACTCATCCTATGGTCTTCCAAACTGCAACGTGCAAGCTATGCTAAGGTGCCTTAAAGCTGATCAAGACCCAGGTCAGGAACGAATGTGGGGAATGCAGGCTAAACCTACAATACATTCTGTAAAAGGTTGAGATACTAGATAATTTATCATTTGTTAATGTTGCTATTCCTCCTCACAACACATAAAATACTTTTTGGCACTAAGGATACCAGGTAATCAAGCTTTTCTGCTATTTTGTCCCATGCCTCCTGCAAACACGTTTTGAGGTATGCAACAGTACTGGTCCAACGTTGTCACATTTTCCATATTAAAACCATATTAAAATTTCCTCCAAAGAAAATCAGGAATATTGATTAATCTGACCACAATAAACGTTTCCACTTTGTGACGGTCCATCCCAGATGCCTCAGAGGACAGAGAAGTTGATGTCTCTTCTGGACATGTAGATAGTGGATAAAGAGGCGCAGGTCCTAAAGTGTTCTTTTTCTAGTGTTCCAGTTAAAGCTGAGGAAGAAATAACTTGGCTTTTGTTTGTGTAGATCAACACCTAATAATTAGTGCAGTATACTTACTCCGAAGAATTCAGAATCCAACTTGATCAGTTGTAAAACCAGATAATCAATGTATGGTAAATTTCTGTCTATTCCCCACTAGTCAGGCCGTAGCTGCAAGTGATAAAACTTTCACTGAGAAGTGTTGTATTAAAAAATGTAAATAATATGCAGTATACCCACTCCAAAATAATCGGAATCCAGCTCCATGCAAGACAATTGGAAGTGTAGTAAAGTTTCTGTCTACTTTCCAACAATGCAGGTGTAACTGCAAATAATAAAAGTTTCACTGAGAAGTGTTGTACTCAATAGTGTCAATAATATGCAGTATACTCACTCCAAAATAATCGGAATCCAGCTCCTCACAGGATAAATTTAGCAATATTGTAACAATTCTAAAAGACAGCAGGCAAATATTTGTTGCAAAACAAACATTTATTAAAACGTGTCACAATGGACAGATATAAAAGCTCTATAAATTTGTTCGAGCTTGATCAGCTTTAAGGCACCTTAGCATAGCTTGCACATTGCAGGTTGGAAGACCATAGAATGAGTAAAACACCTTGAGTCAAATGAAAATATTTTCTTCATCCACATGATAAAACTAGCAAATGCCTTCAACAGATAGATTATAACCCATTATTATTTCTGGAGTTATTGAAATTTTTAAATTTAAAAAAAAAATTCAATTTAAAAATTTTGAAAACTGAAAGGGTGTGCAGCATTCCCCACCCCCACGATCAAGAATATACAATCATTATAGTAGTGACATGATTATTTCAAGATTTATTAAAATTTTGAAATTTTAAGCAAAATAAAAATTCCAAATTTTGAAAATTAAATTTTGATAAACTAAAGGGTGTGCAATGTTCACCATCCACCCATGATCAAGAATATACAATCATTATAGTAATGACATGAATATTTCAAAAGTTATTGCAATTTATACATTTCCAGCAAAATGTAAATTTCAACTTTTGAAAATGAAATTTTGCAAAACTAAAGGGTGTGCAACGTTCCCAATCCTCCCATGATCAATAATATATAATCATTATAGTAGTGACATGATTATTTCAAAAGTTATTGCAATTTAGACATTTCCAGCAAAATGTAAATTTTAAATTTAAAAAAATCAATTTTGACAAACTAAAGGGTGTGCAACGTTCCCCATCACTCCACGATCAAGAATATACAATCATTATAGTAGTGACATGATCATTTCAAAAGTTATTACAATTTTTAAATTTCAAGCAAAATTTAAATTTAAACTTTTGAAAATGAAATTTAAAAAACTAAAGGGTGTGCAACCTTCCCCATCTTTCCAAAATCAGGAATATATAATCATTATAGTAGTGACATGATTATTTCAAGAGTTATTGCAATTTTTCCATTTCAATAAAAATGTATATTTCAACTTTTGAAAATGAAATTTTGAAAAACTAAAGGGTGTGCATGTTCCCCATCCCCCCACGATCAAGACTGTACAATAATTTTAGTAGTGACATGATTATTTAAAAAGCTATTTCAATTTTTAATTTATGAGCAAAATTTTAATTTCAAATTTTGAAATTCAAATTTTGAAAAAATAAAGGGTGTGCAACTTTCAGGGTGTGCAATATTCACCATCCCCCCACGACCAAGTATATACAATCATTATAGTAGTGACATGATTATTTCAAAAGGTATTGCTATTTGAAGAGCCGAATGTCTGTCGAATCTCCAATATGAAACCAACTTCACTTCAGTCTGGGTGTCCCAGTCTAGTTAAATCCCCAGTGCCAGTAACTTTCTGTGAAAAAGTACAACATAAAGAAATATATTCCAAGAAAACCTAAATGGGCCTAGAAGAAATATGGGTGTACGGACATAAACATAATACTGGAAAAGCACCCTTCAAAATGTGCGTTACCTCTGAGTGATGTCAGATTTCCATGCTGGTTGAAGTGAATGAGTTGTGATACCTCGGATAATTGGAGCACTGGTTGGCAACTTGCCCATTCAGCTAGGACATATGGATGGGTGAGATTGATCCACACTATTTATGTACTACATGCCATTGACTGTTCTGGGGTCGTATGTATATAATACCCAGACCAGCGAGCGTATACCCTTAAGTGCCGCAATCTGTTTATACATTGAGACCGGAAGTATATTCCTTCACATTGTGTGCTATACACACTTTGACATACTTGTTATAAGTGGCGGATGTTATCCCTGAAGTTCCATGCTATAGTACATCTTGGATTGTAAAATACATATATATATAAATACAACAGAAGCAAACACTGCACGGGCAATCAAAGTGCTGATGTAGTCAAGAAGGTTTATTGATCCACAGGTTTAGACAAAGTCAGACATCAAAACACCTCTATATATATATATTATAAAGCGATAGTTAGATAGATAGATAGATAGAAAGATAGATGATAGATAGATAGAGAGATAGATATATAGATAGATAGATAGATAGATAGATAGGTTTTATGTATTGAAATATTGCTGTTGAATTCTCTCAGTGTAAACACAAACACATATATATATGTTTAATTATATGTAAAATGAGACATTTTGATCTGCAGGATAGCAGAGTTGAACTTTGCGTGTGCCTTTAATAAGAAAATCTGTGATAATCAAATTATGTAACATAACACATATTTCGTCAATACTTCTAAGAAAAAATAGTACTGATAAATGCTATGCCAAGTAAAATAACAGATTCATTCAAGACATTTATTTTCCCTTATGTTTGGTCAAACCTAAAACACTTGTCGCCCCATAAACTTACAATACAAATATTTACCATAAATATTTAAATATACAATACATTTTGAACGTAGTTAATGATAAAAAAAAAAGTTATTCAACAAGTAGAATAATATATTCAGATAAGTATTATTTTCTTCACTGCTACAAATCTGAGGTTCAGGTGGAAAACACAGTTTAAAAATGACCTGCAAGTTTTAAAACATAGTCCTGAACTAAATTGATTTTTTATTTTCCCGATCCTCAAGCATTTACACATATTCATGGTACAAACTATTTATTATGGTTTGAGGAGGTGACTGTAACAAGGTATACACACTGTAGATAAAAAGAAAAAAATGATAATGCTAGGATAGGTTAAATCCTAAAACAGCCACCTCCGTTAAAATAAGTAGGTCTTGTCTTGATTATACTAAATGCCTCTTTAATAGATCAAAAGAAAGGATTTGAGGGCACGTTGCTTACTTGCAGAATTCATTATGGTAATGGTGAATCATAGTCAAGCCACAATACACTGTAATGTCTTCCAGCTTCGTTCCTTTGATGTGCTGCCACTGCGGCCTTTGTCTGCTCCCGCAGTTAATCTGCATTTTGTTAATGTCAGACTTTTTCACTATTAAGCCCTGGGTTTTCAGGAGAGAAATGATGAGCCCTGTGCAATTACACAAAGCACTATATATATATATATATATATATATATATATATATATATATATATATACTGTATATATATATATATATATATATATATATATATATATATATATATATATATATATATATATATATATATATATATAGTATACATATATACACACACACAGCACAACTTACAAACAAAAAGTTTAAATACAGGGTAAATATAAGGCTACAGGTGAACTTTCGCTTAGTCACACAATATGGCCATATTCTGCTTAGCCAGTAGTAGACATGTGCAGCTTTAAATAATTCAATTTGTTTGAATCTTTCAGAACAAATATTTGGGGTTTTTATTTTTTATTTTGCTGCACTATTCGATATTCATTTTATTTTACTGAATGTTCATATAATTCCCCTAGGCTACTAACTATTATTCATTCTCAAGGCAAAAGTTACATACATGACAGGCTTCAGGTTACCAGTCCTCCAAAAAAAAAAATACTGGACAACCTGTGGGTTTACTGTCATGGTTAGTTGATGGTGTCCCCCCTCCCATTTACTGTCAGTACACATACACATACCACAGTGTTTACACCCTATGGTTGCCAAATAAAACAAAAAGCAGAAATTTGATCCAGTTGATTGGTCTAAAAAAACACCCACAGTAGTGTTTTAACCCACCTTGACTGCCAGTAATACATGAGACAATTACTTTTTAACCCAATTTGGCTACCAATAACATGGAGCAGTGGCCCACCTTAAAACATTTAGGACCAGATTACAAGTGGATCGCTATTAAGCGCCAATTGTGCTAGAAGTAAACTTTTTGCATGCGTCAGGTTGCGCTCGTATTATGAGTTGAAAGTAAAAAGTTATCGCTTTGACCCTCCATATGTAATCTTACCCCAAATGGCAAATCAGAGGACATAAGAAAACTGGACACTTATGTGTTTAGTATTTTTGTATAGGTTTTACTGGACCGCCTGCTCAAATACTATCTGGTAACATCTGGCAACACTAGTTATAAAATTTAGTGGGCTCTACTAGATGTCAGACGCCTACGATTAACAGGTGAGAGCATGAAGAGACATTGTACATCCTCACTAGTTTAAAGGGTTAATTTGAAACACTCTTGTTCCCTATATTATTATTTTGTGAGGGTTGACACTATGGCCTCTATTTAACAAGGTCTGGCGGACCTGATCCGACAGTGCGGATCAGGTCTGCCAGACCTTGCTGAATACGGAGAGCAATACGCTCTCCGTATTCAGCATTGCACCAGCAGCTCACAAGAGCCAATGGGCCGCCAGCAGGGGGGTGTCAATCAACCCGATCGTACTCGATCGGGTTGATTTCCGGCGATGTCTGTCCACCTGCTCAGAGCAGGCGGACAGGTTATGGAGCAGCGGTCTTTGTGACCGCTGCTTCATAACTGCTGTTTCTGGCGAGCCTGCAGGCTCGCCAGAAACACGGGGCATTAAGCTCTATTTGGAGCTTGATAGATAGGCCCCCTTATGTATGTAATGATAGCAAGGACTTAGTTATGATGTATATTCAGCTGGCAATAAAAAAATATATATTTTTTTATTGCATAAAAAACATTCAGCATTTAAACAACTGATAACAATCTTCAATTAAGGTTAACAATCAAATCCATATTTCAAATCCATATCATTATTATTACATGGAAAAGAGAAAAAAAAATAAAGAAAGGAAAACAAACCTGAATGGGGGAAAGGGAAAAGAAGGGAAAAAAAAGGGTTAGGGCTAAAAAAAAATTGTGCTGAACACAACAAAAATAGATTAAAATAAACTGTTACACTTATATATACACTATACAATAAAAAAATATTAATATAAATATTCATAAAAATATATATATGGTATATTTGCCTACACTGGTATTACGAGTGGAGCTCAAATGTTATGCTTGAGTAAGAACATTTTTGCGTTTCACTCATAACCTAGGCCAATGTGTTTTACTATGTATTTAATGTACATATTTCATATTCCAATGTTCTTCACATAAAGAAAAATGTTCTTTGTATTTTTAAAGATATATATATATATATATATACACCTATAACTGTATATAGATATATAGATATACATATATATTTTATAATTAAAATAATTATATATATTATTTAAATAAATATGTATATATATATATATATATATATATATATATATATATATAAAATTTTAAAATAAAAAGAACATTGTTTTCTATGTGATGAACTTTGTAAAATATCCATTTTAAACTCACATGAAGAATTAGTTATCTTAAGGTGCATTATGTAAATATTAACTATTACATATTGAAAAATATTAATAATTATGGTTACTATAAAATATACATATATTTTCAAATTATTTTTTAGAATTTCTAAGAACATATATAATAATTATTTTTATTAATAGTTTTCCATATTTTCTATTTAATAAACACATAGCACACTTTACCTCATATTGGGTTAGCACACATGAAGAATTAGTGTACTCCTGTCGGGTACACTCTCTACACTCTCTAACCCTCCCCCTCTCACTAGTGGCAGCCATCTTAGGTACTGGCAGTACACAGTTTTTATTATATTTTTTTAATTCAAATTTTTAAATTTGTTTTTTATTTAGTTTTTCTGTAGTGTAGGGGTCTCCCATCTCCGTGATCATTAACTAGCCCCCCCAACCTGATTCCCCCTTTTTCTGTAGTGTAGAGTCCCATCCCTCCCTCTCCCTTTAAAAATGTATTTTCTGTAGTATAGCTTGTAACTTTGGATTGCATGTACAAATTTTTTGCAATCTTGTGGTAAATTGATTGGGGCCAAACTATCAAAACGGGAGCGGACATGATCCACTGTAGAGGATCATGTCCGCTGCACATCGATAAATGCTGACAGCATACGCTGTCGGCATTTATCATTACACAAGCATTTCTAGTGAAATGCTTGTGCTATGCCTCCCCCTGTAGATTTGCGGCCAATTGGCCGCTAGCAGGGGGTGTTAATCATCCTGATTGTATATGATCGGGATGATTGCTGTCCATCGCCTCAGAGGTGGTGGACAAGTTAAGGAACAGCAGTCTTAAGAGCGATGAAGGCTCGCACGAAAACAGATACATTCGGCTCCATTGACGTGTTGATAAATCTACCCCATTGA
>NC_069499.1:541052441-541089941 GCF_027579735.1 Bombina bombina
TACTCCAAGTCTCTCTTTTTGGTATGTGAATTAAGGCCCTGCATTGAAATCCTGATATTCCCTGTTTTTCTGTCATTTTACTCCAAGTCTCTCTGTGTATATGTATATTGAGCACATGAATTTAGGCTGTTAAAATTAAGTCCTGCATTTATTGTAATGATTTTTCCCAATGTCTCAATTCTAATGTCTAGTTAATTGCCATGTGATGCTCAATCCTTATCAATATTTGCTATAACTCTTAAATTTATAGTTGTCTTATGTCACATTTTTAACCCCCTCCAAATTTATTGTCTGATTACTTAACTCATCTCACCCTGACCAGATTCTAACATTCCAGTTGGCCTTACAAACTGTCTTTGATTAGCAATCAACTAAATTTAGTGGACTCAGCTGACTGCCCTATCTGTATATATTTCAGACTATTTTGGGGATGTGCATTGTACAGGGGTGTGCATTGCTTACAGGGCAGTGTACTTTTTAACAATTACATATGTTCACATTTTCATAGTGAACATTTTATAAGTGAGGCACTAATTTTTAAGAATTTTACAAGAATTGAACAAGGATTGGGCAAGGGGCAAGACACAAGGCAAGTACTCTTGTAATACTGTGTTTTTTTTTTTTGTTTGCTGCAACTTTGGCTCTCTGGCTCCACCTGCTTACCAGCTGTAACAAATCATATTATCAGCAGCCTGCTATGTTAGGCAGTTTTGCTTTCAGTTCTGGGCCTTGACATTGAGTGTTGCACTCTTACAGAGCCTCTGCTCCAGATTCCTGTTTGAAATCTCCTTTGTTGGATTTCCAGGTGCCTGATTACTGCTTCATTTTGAGACTACTCTTCCGGTTTTTTCCTTGGTACTGTGTTTCATTTCTGGACTGATTTCTTGGCGATTGACCTTGGCTAATTCTCTGATATTTGCTAAGGACTGCCTCAGAGTTCCAGTCTACAGCCTATGCAAGTATCCTGCCTGTTATTATAAAGATCTGCATTCCTGCCTGTTACTACAAAGTTACCAGTCTACAGCCTATGCAAGTATCCTGCCTGTTAAGACAAAGATCTGCATTCCTGCCTGTTACTACAATGTTACCAGTCTACAGTCTATAGCATAACTGCATTCCTGCCTGTTACTAAAGAGTTACAGTCTACAGTCTATGCAAGTATTCTGCCTGTTATTACGAAGATCTACATTCCTGCCTGTTACTACAGAGTTCCAGTTTACAGCCTATGCAAGTATCCTGCCTGTTATTACAGTTACCTAATTACAGCATCTCTTCATATCCTACCTGTTACTGCCAAGTTTTGATCTACAGCATATCTACGTATCCTGCCTGCTATTGCAAAGTTTCTTGTCTACAGTTTATTTACATTTTTGTCTGTTTTAAGACTGTTTAAACCAACTTACTTTGTATTCTTGTCTACACAGAGACTTTGCCTTTTATCTAGTTTGCATCTTTCTGCATTACTAATTAACCTATAAATAAAATCTTCACCTTTATTTCCTAAAACCCTTGTACCAGTTTAATTATGCCAAAAAGGAAAGACTCACGTAGACAAAACACAACTTTAACCCCAGAACCTGACACCTCTGCACAACATCTTCCAACACCTGAACCTGCTCCCTTGAAGAGCGTGACAGATACTCTCCTTCCTGTCCCCTTAACTCTGCTCATGACCTCCTCTCTCCTCCTCTCTTGTTACCTCCTAACATTCCCATCTACAAGACGTCTCCAGACTATCCCCTATTCTGTGGAACTCTCTGCCTCGCTTACCAAGACTATCCCCTAGTTTTCAAACTTTCAAGCACTCCTTAAAGACTCTTCTGTTCAGGGATGCATAATCTACACTAACATTTTCTTATCTTAGTTCCTCTCCTCCTTTTAATTATCCCCTTGAACCACCTTAGCATTTAAGCTTACAAGCATAGGTGCTTTGTAGATCTCCTTCATGAGACCTAATTTCCAACAGTGAAACTCTTGGCAGGACCCTCTATCCCTTTGTCTCCAAATTGTTACCTTGTATATTATACCCATGTTTTTAGCGCTGCAGAATCTGTTGGCGCTCTAAAAATAACTGATGATAATAATAATCAGTCTGTTCACTTTATAGTAATCCAACTCATCTCATAGCACATATTTTTTACATCAATCTTCATATATCCTTCCAGTAGAAGTTTAGTACTTCTAGTTGTTCATCTATAACAGGAACTAATGAACACTCCACAAGTACATATAAAAGTAATACATTAAAATAATAGTTTTGCAGTACTTTATATTAGCAATATACCACTGTTTAGAGCAGAGCTTTCCAAACTTGTCATGTTGGTGACACACATTTTAGACCTACATTATTTTGCGACACAGTAATTCAGTTGTACTAGCAAATAGGAGGTTAAACTAATTTGTTTTAAGATATACAGACACATACATAAATTATATAATAACGAAATGTATCAGTATGTAAGTATGTGCAAGAATTAAAAAAAATATATCACCAATAGCTACTTAATATTGTAATGGGATGGTTGATGGGATGAACACAGTTTCTGAATATTTGGTGGAATATTAGATAGGCACTCGCATTTCATCATCAAGCATTTTTAAGCTTCCACTAAAACTTTAAACTTCCTATCCATATATCAAGAACAGGAGCAACAATGCACTGCTGGGAGCTAGCTGCAAAAAAACACTTTGACTTCTGACTTCAGCTCAGCGTTTAAGCTGCCGCCCTCAGAGCTCTGCGAGTCCAACTGACTACTGACTGTGCTGCAAACACACTGCTGTCCCACTCACTGACTACACGTGCAATCACTAGCCGATTTGAGGAGACTACACATGCAGTCAGGAGAGAATGTGCTGCCAATGGGAATAGTTTCAGATCCAGCTGAGCTGCACCAATAGGTTAAGATGATCTGTGACCCACTAGGTATCAATCACGTGTCAACTAGTAACTACGTGATATGTATAGCAAGCAGGCGTAAAGTCGGAAACCAAAACAAATTTAAAAAAAAAATTAAATTAAAAATTTTTTTTGCTGAAGCTGGGACACACCTACACACTGCTGCCGACACACTAAAGTGTCACGAAACACAGTTTGGAAAGCACTGGTTTAGAGCTTCAAATATAGTAACAATGAAAAATATATTTAACATACCTTTAACCTGTTTTAGATTAGAAATATCACAAATACCCACTATGGGCTAGATTACAAGTGGAGCACTATTTAACGCTCCTGCTTGCGAACTAACTCCGCTAGAGGCAAGGTTTTTGCACACATCGGGTAGCGCTTGTATTACAAGTTGAAAGTAAAAAGTTTTTTGTTGACGCTAACACTACTCATGCGTAAACCCGATCGCAGATTCTCAAGTGTGCTAATATGTTATGAAAATATTAATATTTCACATTCCAATGTTATTCACATAGCAGAATATGTTCATGTACAATATATATCTATATCTATACATATATATATATATATATATATATATATATATATATATATATAGGTATAGTTATATATTTATAGGAACATATTCTGATATGTGAAGAACATTAAAATTTGAAATATTTACAGTAAATAAACAGTATAACGCTTAATTAAATATGAATATTGCATAAATATGATTTTTCATGTTTTCATCTACTTGACTGCAAAGGAATTCAATGCATTTATATATATACTGTGTATATATATATACTGTGTATATATATATATATATATATATATATATATATACACAAATATAAGTCTCTGCACTAATAATGTAATAAAAAAGTAAACAACTCTTAATGAATGAGCATTGAAAAGTAAATTTAATGAAAGAAAACATAAAATATAGAGCAAAACATCCTAATTGCAATTCATAAATAAACACAGATGCAAGCAAACACACACACATATGTATACTGGGCGTCCCCAGTTATCAAGCAGCAAAAAATAAAAATTGTGGAGGTCAAACTCTAATGAAGAGCCATAAGCTAGAAACCCTGGCTATAATTGGAAACCATGGGTATAGGAACGTAAGATGCAAGCAATAAGATGAGCAAGCAAGATAAGGCAGTTCATGCACTTGTAGCAGTTCATGCAAGATATAGCAATATGGTTTGTAAGCTGACAGTTAGAAAGATAAAAAGTTATGCCATGCAATCATAAATGTGTAGCAATATGGTGTTCCATAGCACAAAATTGATGAAAGTTCATGCATAGAATATTACTTATGGATATATTCAATTCTCCTCGGTGTGTAACTAGGAGATATGTAAAGTAATCCGGCACTCCAGGACCAAAGTCAGCCGGTGAGTAACAGCTGTGTTGAAGTAGCGCTCTATGAGCGATCTCACCCAATCCGTGTAGGGTCTCAGGATACTTGGTACACACTGTCAGGTAGAAGACATCCAAACGTGGCAAGATAATTGTGGCAATAACATAGCACAGCAAGTATCAAGCTGTCAGCAATCCAAACCAGCATGCGAGCATTGGGCTCTATTGGCGTCTGACGTCACATTCACTACAGCAGGCAACGCGCGTTTCGGGCTCCGCCCTTCAACTTGACCTGACATCATTCGGAAAACCTCCTCCTTTTAAGGCATAATCACTGTGTGTAGTGGTAACGCCTACATAGCGTCACCAATTTCAGATACCAGCAGTAAATGACAGAAGCATAGCAGAAATGTGCAAAAACAAACAGCTGATATTCCGAATACAGGCAATTTTACATGGCTAGTAGTTAATCGCAAAATAAACATTTATCATAAGTAAAGTAAGTAATTGAACAACATGTTGATACAAGGTATTCTACAGGCACGTACAAGCTAATCAGAGGCATCATACATCTTTACAGTATAAACCAAACATATAAAAAAATATAAAAGCAAAATAAAGAAGAATAAAGGAAAAGGCAAGTGAAGTGTCAATGTGTAAGAAGCCTAATACAAAGAACACACTACACAAACTAATCCTTCATTACAAATATCTATACCCCCAAACAACTAAAATTTTGTCCTCTGATAGCAAAAACCAGTGTTTTTTTAATATCCTTTTTAAAGGTGGAATATGATACCCATATGGTACCACAAAGGGAATCCTATCATTAAGTGTCCTCTTAGTGGATTTTTTCTGAATTAGATTAGCACAGGGAATTGAGTCCACTTTTAATTTGTGGGTTTGTAATAAATCAACTGGATAACCCCTGCTTTCAAATCTGCCAAAGAAATCTTGAAATTGTTCATCCAGACGTGTCTCATTATTAAGAATTTGCTTAGCCTGTAAAAGTTGGCTGAAAGGAAGGCCCCTAATTGTTTGTGGAGGATGGAAACTAGAAAAAAACAAAAGGTTATTCCTATCTGTGTCTTTCTTGAACACATCCGTCGACAAGGAACCATCTCTCAATGAAACAGTAATATCTAGAAAATTTTGAGTATATGAATCAAAATTGATGGTAAATTGAAGGTTTGAATCAAATGAATTAAGTTCATGGAAAAAAGCCATAAGGGAGGTGTTGTCCCCTGTCCAAACCATAAAAACATCATCAATATACCTTTTCCAGAATTTACAATGTTTCTCAAATTATTCTCAAATTCATGTACATATAGGGATGCGTATGTGGGAGCCATATTGGCCCCATAGCCATACCCTTAGTTTGCAAATAAAATGAATCTTCAAAGAGAAAATAGTTCCTTGTCAGCACTGTTTCAAGTAAATCCATAATGAACATATGGATAGGGATTCACTTGAAACGGTGCTGACAAGGAACTATTTTCTCTTTGAAGAGTCATTTTATTTGCAAACTAAGGGTACTGCTATGGGGGCCAATATGGCCCCCCCATACGCATCCCTATATGTAAATGAATTTGAGAATAATTATCTTTATACTAACGAAAGCTTTAAGAAACATTGTCAATTCTGGAAAAGGTATATTGATGATGTTTTTATGGTTTGGACAGGGGACAACACCTACCTTATGGCTTTTTTCCATGAACTTAATTCATTTGATTCAAACCTTCAATTTACCATCAATTTTGATTCATATACTCAAAATTTTCTAGATATTACTGTTTCATTGAGAGATGGTTCCTTGTTGACAGAAGTGTTCAGGGAAGACACAGATAGGAATAACCTTTTGGTTTTCTCTAGTTTCCATCCTCCACAAACAATTTGGAGCCTTCCTTTCAGCCAACTTTTACAGGCTAAGCGAATTGTTAATAATGAGACACGTCTGAATGAACAATTTCAAGAATTCTTTGGCAGATTTGAAAGCAGGGGTTATCCAGTTGATTTATTACAAACCCACAAATTAAAAGTGGACTCAATTCCCTGTGCTAATCTTATTCAGAAAAAATCCACTAAGAGGACACTTAATGATAGGATTACCTTTGTGGTACCATATGGGTATCATATTCCACCTTTAAAAGGCTATTCAAAAAACACTGTTTTTTGCTATCAGAGGACAAAATTTTAGCAAATACTTTTAAAGATTTTCCTTTATTCTCCTACAAAAGGAATCGTAATCTGAGAGATACTTTGGTTAAGGCTGATGTGGGAACTGGACAGAATAGAGGAGCCAAGAGTGCCATTGTAAACGGCACGTTTCCGTGCAACAATTGTGCACAGTGTAACTCAATTCAACTAGGTTATACCATTGCACATCCTAGATCTGGTAAACATTTGACCATCAGAGGTCATTTTACTTGTGATTCAAACTTTGTGGTCTACATAATTAAATGTCCATTTGGTCTAGCCTATGTTGGAGAGATCACTAAACCTATTAAACATTATATATACTATAAACCGATTAAACAACATAAAACAGCCATAGGTAAACTCGATCCCTCAGCCCCTGTAGCCCATCATTTCACACTTTTAGGCCAAAATAAAAGTCAACTTCAATTTCAGGTAGTTGATGGTGTGGGCCCTTTAAGGAGAGGTGGGAATAGACAAAAATTATTATTTGAGAAAGAAGCATTATGGATCCAGAAAATGGAGTCTATGACTCCCTATGGCTTAAATAGGGAAATCACTTGGGGTACATTTGCCTAGGGACTGTGGTTTCATCTATATTCCTCTTTTTGGGAGTATAGATATTTGTAATGAAGGATTAGTTTGTGTAGTGTGTTCTTTAAAATAAGGCTTCTTACACATTGGCACTAGTGATGGCGGACTCGAACTTCCGCAAATGTTTGCGAACCGGCGAACCGGGCGAACCGCCATTGACTTCAATAGGCAGGCGAACTTTAAAACCCACAAGGACTCTTTCTGGCCACAATAGTGATGGAAAAGTTGTTTCAAGGGGACTAACACCTGGACTGTGGCATGCCGGAGGGGGATCCATGGCAAAACTCCCACGGAAAATTACATAGTTGATGCAGAGTCTGGTTTTAACCCATAAAGGGCCTAAATCACCTAACATTCCTAAATTGTTTGGAATAACGTGCTTTAAAACATCAGGTATGATGTTGTATCGATCAGGTAGTGTAAGGGTTACGCCCACTTCACAGTGACAGACCAAACTCCCTGTGTAATGCACCGCAAACAGTCCATTTGCACAACCACGAGATAGATAGATTTGATAGATAGATACATTGAAGGCAACTTCAATTAGATTACACTAGCAGACTGATGTTTCACAGTCAAAAAATATTTTTTTTAAATATTTACACTACTGTTATAACAAATATGATTGGTGGCACTAGTTGGCAAGTGGGCCTGGCACACATGCTGGGAGGAAGGTAACTGCAATTAGATTACACTAGATGACTGATGTTTCTCAGTCAAAAAAGTTTTTATTTTAAATATTTACAATACTGTTATAACAAATATGATTGGTGGCACTAGTTGGCAAGTGGGCCTGGCACACATGCTGGCAGGCAGGCAACTGCAATTAGATTACACTAGATGACTGATGTTTCTCAGTCAAAAAAGTTTTTATTTTAAATATTTACAATACTGTTATAACAAATATGATTGGTGGCACTAGTTGGCAAGTGGGCCTGGCACACACACTGGCAGGCAGGCAACTGCAATTCAATTGCACTAGCAGACTGATGATCCACAGTCAAAAAAGTTTTTATTTTAAATATTTACACTACTGTTATAACAAATATGATTTGTGGCACTAGTTGTAAAGTGGGCCTGGCATACACGCTGGCAGACAGGCAACTGCAATTAAATAACAATAGCAGACTGATGTAAAAGTTTTTTTTTTAAATAAAGTTACACTAATGTTACAACAGATAGGAGTGATGACACTTGGGATAGAAGTAGGCACAGTATGTGCTGGCAGCCTGACACACAGGCTGGCACTAGTGGCAGGCTGGCCTGGCAACTAAAATTAAATAACACTAGAAGACTGTTGTAAAAGTTTTTTTTACAAAATTTAAACTAATGTTACACCAGATAGGAGTAGTGGACTGGCACTGAGGATGGAAGTAGGCACAGTATATGCTGGCAGCCTGACACACAGGGTGGCACTAATGGCAGCCAGGCTGGCCTGGCAACTAAAATTAAATAACACTAGAAGAGGACTGATGTAAAATTTTTTTTTTAAAAATTTACACTAATGTTACACCAGATATAAGTGGTGGACAAAAGAGCTATTAATCACACTATATGATGTGGGCCTGACACACAGGCCTGATGGAAAATGAAATTAGATTACACTAGGAAAATGATTTAAACTTTTTTTTTTTAATTTACAATAATGTTAAGCAGATATGAGTGGTGGCTGGCACAGCAATTAACCACAGTATATGCTGGCAGCCTGACACACAGGCTGGCACTAATGGCAGCCAGGCTGGCCTGGCATCTAAAATTAAATAACACTAGAAGAGGACTGATGTAAAAAAAAATGTTTAAAAAAATTTACACTAATGTTACACCAGATATAAGTGGTGGAAAAAAGAGCTATTAATCACACTAAATGATGTGAGCCTGAGACACAGGCCTGATAGAAAATGAAATTAGATTACACTAGCAAAATGATTAAACATTTTGTTGGTTAAATTTACACTAATGTTAAGCAGATATCAATGGTGGCACTAATCACAGTATATGCTGTGAGCCTCACACACAGGCTGAAAGCCAGGCAAATGCAAATAAAATTACAAATAATAAAAAAAAAAAACGGTTGAAGTTATAGCCCTAAAAAGAGCTTTTTGGGGTGCTGTCCTTACAGCAGAGATTAGATGAGTCCTTCAGGACTGTAGTGGACACTAAATACACTAGCCTAGCTATCTATTTCCCTATAATGTCAGCAGCAGCAACACTAAAGCTCCTCTCACTAAGAAAGCAAGATTGTAATGAATCTAAAATGGCTGCTGCCAAGGAGCTGGGAGGGTCTGTGAGGGAGTGTCTGCTGCTGATTGGCTCAAATGTGTCAGAAGGCTGTGAGATACAGGGTCAAAGTTTCCTCAATGATGACACATAGGGGGCGGATCGAACATCGCATATGTTCGCCCGCAGCGGGAACTGTTCTCCGGCGAACAGTTCGCGACATCACTAATTGGCACTTCACTTGCCTTTTCCTTTATTCTTCTTTATTTTGCTTTTATATTTTTTTATTTTCTGTTTGGTTTATACAGTAAAGATGTATTATGCCTCTGATTAGCTTTTACATGCCTGTAGAATACCTTGTATCAACATGTTGTTCAATTACTTACTTTACTTATGATAAATGTTTATTTTGCGATTAACTACTAGCCATGTAAAATTGCCTGTATTCGGAATATCAGCTGTTTGTTTTTGTGCATGTCTGCTATGCTTCTGTCATTTACTGCTGGTATCTGAAATTGGTGATGCTATGTAGGCGTTACCACTACACACAGTGATTACGCCTTAAAAGGAGGAGGTTTTCCGAATGATGTCAGGTCAAGTTGAAGGGCGGAGCCCGAAACGCGCGTTGCCTGCTGTAGTGAATGTGACGTCAGACGCCAATAGAGCCCAATGCTCGCATGCTGGTTTGGATTGCTGACCGCCTGATACTTGCTGTGCTATGTTATTGCCACAATCATCTTGCCACGTTTGGATGTCTTCTACCTGACAGTGTGTACTAAGTATCCTGAGACCCTACACGGATTGGGTGAGATCGCTCATAGAGCGCTACTTCAACACAGCTGTTACTCACCGGCGGACTTTGGTCCTGGAGTGCCGGTTTACTTTACATATCTCCTAGTTACACACAGAGGAGAATTGAATATATCCATAAGTAATATTCTATGCATGAACTTTCATCAATTTTGTGCTATGGAACACCATATTGCTACACATTTATGATTGCATGGCATAACTTTTTATCTTTCTAACTGTCAGCTTACAAACCATATTGCTATATCTTGCATGAACTGCTACAAGTGCATGAACTGCCTTTTCTTGCTTGCTCATCTTATTGCTTGCATCTTACGTTCCTATACCCATGGTTTCCAATTATAGCCAGGGTTTCTAGCTTATGGCTCTTCATTAGAGTTTGACCTCCACAATTTTTATTTTTTGCTGCTTGATAACTGGGAACGCCCAGTATACATGTGTGTGTGTTTGCTTGCATCTGTGTTTATTTATGGATTGCAATTAGGATGTTTTGCTTTATATTTTATGATTTCTTACATTATATTTGACTTATATTTGTATTTATACTATTTTGTGGGTGTGTAGGTAGTAGTGCACCCTGGTCTCGAGCACTTATAACATTTAGCATATTCTCTTAAGTATATAGATCTTTATATTAGTGCTCATCCTTTTATTGTATGTTGATATATATATATATATATATATATATACAGATACATACTGTAAATATATATATGCACACACACACACACATAAATATATATATATATATATATATATATATATATATATAATATATATCTATACATTATTAGACATCTAACACCTGAGACCTCATATCTTTAAATCCCTATAACTTTTTTATGCAATACAATTTTTTAATAATTTTTATTAGTGTTATTATGAGTGTAACTGTACTTTGCAATATATTTTTGAAACTTTGTTTCGCAAAACAGTTAACCAGAGCTCTGAGGATGCACTACACATTTACTTTCAACTTGTAATAAGAGCGCTACATCAACATGCGCAAATACTTGCAATAAACCAATTTTCCCTTGCACATAACTGTTAGCGCACCACTCATAATCTGGCCCTATATCTTTGTTTTGTTAAAAAATATAATTATAATAATAATAATAATAATAAATATTTTTAGTACAATATTGATCTAGCATTACCCTACCCACTTTTTCACAAAATAATTATATTGTAAGATTCTCCTTTTACTATAGAGCAATATTCTTATCACTCCTCCTGGATCTAATTGCCATTGTTCAGAAAGTGACAGGAAGGTTTGTGCAGCATTCAGTAATAACTGAGAAGATCCTTTACAAAAGCAATGAAACATGCACATGCAAGAATGTGCTTATGGCGCCATCTTGAATTTTAGTTTAAAATAACTCAAAATATCTCAAAAACGACTAATCACCAAATTCTCCCCTAATGGAACGCAACACGATCTATTCAAATACTAACTTTTAGACAAATCCATGCATCTATTCTGTATCTCCCATATTAAGGCTATGGAATTTTCAATGAATACCCCTGTTTGTTCAATCTTAAATATCTCAAAAATTACCTAAAGAAACAGTCAACACCAAAATGTTTATTGTTTAAAAATATAGATAACACCTTTACTACCCATTCCCCAGCTTTGCACAACCAACATTCTTATATTTATATATTTATACATTTTAGAACATTTAAACCTCTAAATTTCTGCCTGTTTCTAAGCCACTACAGACACCCTCTTATCATATGTTTTTGTATTTGCTTTTCACAACAGGAGACTGCTAGTTCATGTGGGTCATATAGATAATATTGTGCTCACGTGCTAAAATGCAAGCCAATAGATAATTAATAAAAAGTCATGTGATCAGGGGGCTGTCTGAAGATGCTTAGATGCAAGGTAATCACAGAGGTAAAAAGTACATTAATATAACAATGTTGGCTGCGCAAAACTGGGGAATGGGTAATAAAGGGATTATCTATATGTTTAAACAATACAAAATTTAGAGTTAACTGTCCCTTTAACCAAATCACTTAACATTTTTGGGTTTTCTAGTGAGTCACAATCCGGATCTATCTGCCATATTTCAGCAAAATATCTCTTTCCACTCCAAAGCTATGAGCAATGCATTTCAAAATTAAAATTTCTAATACAAACCCACTCTCACCTTACACTTAAAAGGACACTAAAGTCATAATTAGATATTTGTGATTCAGACAGAGCATACAATTTTAAACAACATTTAAATTTACTTCTATTATTTAATTTACTTCTTTCTCTTGTTAAGCTTTGTTGAAGGGTTTATCTAGGTAAGCTCAGGAGCAGCAAAGCACCATGGTGCTAGCTGCTGATTGGTGGCAGCATATATATACCTACTGTCATTAGCACACGTGTTCAGTTAGCAACCAGTAGTGCATTGCTGCTCCTTCAACAAATACTACCAAGAGAATGAAGAAAATTTGATCATAGGAGTAAACTGGAAAGTTGTTTTTATGTTCTACCTAAATTATGAAAGTTACATTTTGGGTTTCATGTTCCTTTAACCAGTCACACAGAATCAGTGATTACAGAAGCATTAAAACAAAATGTGTATGTAAATAAACTATTCTGTATCTCCAATAGTAAAGGGACATTAAACACTTTGAGATGGTTATATAAAATGATAAATTGTATATAATAAAACAACTCAGCAATATACTTTCCTTATTTATTTTGTCCTCTTTGCCTGTAATTCCATTCTAAAATTGTGAGATTTTCAGTTCCTGTTAGAAATGGAAGTGCAGAACACTGTTAAATCCAGCACAACTATTGGCTGCACACTCTAGTGACCTATTTATAACTGACCCTAATTGGCCACAGCAGAGAAGGTAACACAAGTTACAACATGGCAGCTCCCAGTGTTTTATAGACACTAAAACTTTACACTTATTTTGTCACTTTTTAAACAACTAATGAAACTTTAAAAAATACATCTACATGTTAGTCATTGACTAATCTTTTCTTTGAATGCATCATTCTATCTAGCATGTATTCAGTGTTTAATGTCCCTTTAAGTCTATGGGATTTTCAACTCATGCCCCCATTTTATCAATCTCAAATATCCAGTGGAGGCTCCTCAATAGATACAGTGGGGGCAGCACTTCAAAAAAATTGGGGGAAAGGAAAAAAATTAAGTATAATACCAAAACAAAATAAAATATCATTGTGGTGGTACAATTAAATTAAAAGAAATCTTGCATTTACAAAGTTCTCTCAGACAGGGCGTTTTTGAGAGAAGTTTGCATTGCTTTGTTTGAGAGAACTGTACACATGCTTTGTCTGTGCCTTTAAGCGATTTCTGACATCACCCTATCAGTTAGCATAGGGGACGTCTAGGCACAGACGGTCTTCTAAGCTCCCTTTGACTGCCTGAAAGGAGCATGTGGGAGGGGGGGCTACACAGAGCTTGTGTGACTCACTAGAGCAGTGATTTTCAACATTTTTTTTGCCGTGGCAAACTTTTTTACATTAAAAAATCCTGCGGCACACCACCATCCCAAAATTTTACAAAATCACACATTGTAGCCTAATACAGCATATATTATACATCATAATGATTGTGAGTGAATGTCAATATGTCATGGTTGTAAATGATGCCTGCCTGTCTGCCTGATGAGCCTGTCACATCAAAACAAGCAAATTTTAAAAAATATGTCACACTGTTCTCAGTCTGCCGCGGCACACCTGAGGATCTCTCACGGCACACTAGTGTGCCACGGCACACTGGTTGAAAAACACTGCACTAGAGTCTCCGGTTGAGCAGCAGATCAGCAAGATATATTCACAGACAGAGCCTATTACCAAAATAAGCCAGCATAATGGGGTCATCCAGACCTTCAAATTGTTCCCTAGCACTGGCTCAGCCACAAGCTCGGCACGATCATGACCCTTGGATATCAGCTGAGAGAAGAGCTTTTCTAAATTAGTAGATTGGAGATACGGACAGGACCTTGAACAAGGGGCTGAATTTTTCTGAGCAGGTCCATACTTTTGCTGTTGCCCTAATAGTCAGTAGGAGAGCTGGGATATGAAGAGCCTTTTTTAATTAGCAGATTGGAGGTACGGGTCGTGAACAGGGGGCTCAATTTTCTGAGTGGGTCCATACTTTTACACTTGCACTAATATTCAGTAGGAGAGCAAGCATGAGAAACTTTTTTTAATTGGCAGATTGGAGGTAGGGGCTGAATTTTCTGAGTTGGTCCATACTTTTACTGTTACTCTAATAGTCAGTTGGAGAGCCAGCATGAAAATAGTTTTTTCAATTGGCAGATTGGAGGTATGGGCACTGAACTAGGGGCTACATTTTCTGAGCAGGTCCATATTTTTACTTTTGCTCTAATAGTCAGTAGGAGAGTCAGCATGAGAAAAGCTTTTTTTCAATTGGCAGATTGGAGGTAGGGGCCGTGAACAAGGGGCTTAATTTTCTTAGTGGGTCCATATTTTTACTGTTACTCTAATAGTCAGGAGGAGAGCCAGCATGAGAAGAGCTTTTTTTCAATTGGCAGATTGGAGGTATGTGCATTGAACAAGGGGCTACATTTTCTGAGCGGGTCCATACTTTTACTGTTGCACTAATAGTCAGTAGGAGATCCGGCATGTGTAGAGCTTTTTTCAATTGGCAAATTGGAGGTAGGGCCATGAAAATGGGGCTGAATTTTCTGAGTTGGACCATACTCTAATTGTAGTAACTTTTCCTCTTATAGTTAGTAGGAGAGCCAGCATTGGCTGAACTAACTGAGAACTTAATTTGCCCTTCGAGAGAGTTATTGAAGGTTCAGAATTTAGTCTGTCAGATAATACACTAGTCTGCCAAAATTGTGCAATGACTGCCATAGTAAGGCTTCTAATATGCCTTTTGGCTGATTTCTGTTGAGCAATCATTGGCAATAACAATCTCTCTATTGTTAAATATGTTCATTTTCTTGCTTGGACTCTTTGAGGACTATTTCTATTAGTATTTCATAGCACAAGAATATTATGTTTTTTTTTAAAATGAGTTGATGTAAGTTGTGTAATTTTGTTATAAGTACAAGTTATTCTAGGGATATAGGTCACAAGCCCTAAATATGTCATAGATTTTTGAGACTTGCTCAGTGTGACATATACCAACTATCTCTGATTTATCTGGTATAGGGTCCTGTGATCTCACAAGCGTCTGACACCTTCAGTATGCACACAGCCTTTGAAAGCTTCTGAGTCCAACTCTTGACTAATCTGATTATAAGTAAGTCTAAATGCTCAGCCGACAAACCTATAAATCAATCATGGCTTTGCTTTGTACAACTATTGCAAGTGACTGGCACACTAAAGGCAATAAAACAATAAACAGACCAGGCTTAACGCTACACAAAGCAATAATTATATAGACTGCTGTTACATAAACCACCTATTGTAATGTTTACTGATTATATTATCTCTGTTATCTTAGTTTTATACTGTGTTATTATATTTGTGTTCATATTATTTTTATTACAGTGGCTTAAAGCTACCTTTTCTGCAGATTTCTATAATGTAAGATTGTTTTTTTACATAAAAAACTAATTTTCAGTTGCTAAAATATCGTCTTCTATAATGTTTAATATATTAAAAAAGAAACAAAAACAATATCTTGTTTGTACCATTTCCCATATGTGTTTCTGTGAAACAAGTTGCTTACAAGAATTTTAGTGTCAGTAGATAAATTCAGTGAATGTGTTAAGGAGTTATTAGAAAATATGTTTTGTGTAAAATTTTGTTCAACTGATACAGGCTTTTTTTATTTGCATGAAACGGATGTAATATTCAAAATTAAAGTGACATGTTTTTATACTGTCTACCTATCCAACATGAAATTTAAATTCAGACACACTACATTTTAAAGTCACAAGAAATAATTTATTTTACAGTCATTTTCCATAGCTTTATGGGTTGTTTTTTTATGAGTTCTATGTGTTTTATGAGTTATATGTGTTGGTGTATCTTTGTGTGTGTTCAATTGAGAAAAAAATGTCTCTTTATATGGCAGTAAAAAACATGTTGGGGGAGGGGCATATGAGGTGGGTGGAGCAAAATGGGTGGGTCTCAGTGTGCCACCGTCTTCAAAGCTCATCAGCCGCAATTGCAGATATCTCAAAAACTAATTAACGAAATCACTTGACATTTCCATGTTTAGTTATTCACAGTCTAGTTCTGCCAAATTTCAGCAAGATATGTCATTCTACTCCAAAGTTATGAGCATTTTAAAACTTGAATTTCTAATACAAACCCGCTCTCACCTTATATTTACAGAAGCACACAGAATCAGCGTTTTTTCGGATAGTGAGTAATAAATATTTGTTATTAATGTTTTCAGATGTTAAATTTCTGCATTATGTTTTGTTTACTATGTTGTGGTTATTGTTTGATTTTGGCTAGTGTTTGGTTACTTTGTTGTGGTTTATTTTTGTTGGCTTTTGGATAATGTTTTCTTTACCTTGTTGTTATTGTTTTTGGCTGTTAGTTAATGGTTTGTTTACTTTGTTGTGGTTTTATGTTGTTTATTGCCATGGGACTTTCATTAATGTTTTGTTTTCTTTGTTGTGGTTTATTGTTGTGGGTTTTGGTTAATGTTTGTTTACTTTGTTGTGGATTATAGTTGTGGGGTTTTGGTTGTTGTTTTTTGTAAAATGTTTTTTTTTTTTACTGTTGTAGCTTATGCAGATTTACGGGCTAATAGTGTAGTGGGGTTAGGTTGTGTGGGAGTTATGTAACTTTAGGGGTTAATAGTGTAGTGGGTTTAGGTTGTGGTGGGGCTTATGTCACTTTAGGGATTAATAGTGTATTGTAATTAGGTTGCGGTGGGGGTTATGTGCTTTAGGGGTTAATAGTGAAAGTAGGACATGCGTAATACACCTTTAGGAGCTGTAGGGATGTGGATACATTATACATGTATATGCAATAATTAATGTATATGTATTTTATTGTTTAATGTGATAATATGTATTTTAAAGGGACACTCAAGTCAATATTAAACTTCATGATTCAGATACAGCATGCAATTTTAAACAACTTTCCAATTTACTTACATTAACAAAATGCGAACAGTCTTTTTATATTTACACTTTTTGAATCACCAACTCCTACTGAGCATGTGCAAGAATTCACAGCATATACGTATATGCATTTGTGATTGGCTGATGGCTGTCACATGATACAGGGGGAGTGGAAATAGACATAACTTTGCAATATATTTAACAAAAATCTACTACTCATTTGAATTTCAGACTAAGTGCTATTGCATTGTCTTCTTATCATGCCTTTGTTGATTATGCAAATCTACAGTGTTGACTGGTCCTTTAAGTATTGTCATGATTTGAAAAAGCTTATTTATTTTTGTGTTTTTTTTTTATAGAGATTTCTTTTTTGTGATATTATGTCATAGAACACAGTATCCCTGACTTTATAGTTTTTACATATGTATTATTGTATTTGTTTAACTTTAAATATTAAAAATAATGCAGTCATGTAAAACTATAAAGTCACGGCTGCTGTCTTCTATAACATATCAATATCACAAAAAATAAATCTTCTTCCTAAAAAAAAACAACCCACAAAATAAAATAAATAAAAACTTATTTAATAATCAATACAATACTTAAAATACAAATTATTGCATGATACAATAAAATACATATAAATAATTTGTATATACCTGTACATGTATCCCCACAGCTTCTTTGTTCTGTTAGCAAGGTAGATCGCAGACATAATGAATATAAAGACATTCTGTGGGTTGATGGACATACCATGGGTGTAACTTATTTTAATGGCGAAACATCACCGTTAGTTTCTAATATTTAGAGCACTGCCCTCCATGTTAGATGCATCTTTTCAGCCATATCAGTCTAGCCAGCTTTTCAGTGGTGAGAATTTCCAACGTGTGAAATCCCCTGCATGTACATAGAAACTTAGTTTACATATGCGTTATTTAAAGTTTTACAACACATAAAACATTTTTGTTTTAGCCAACCCACTGTTTATGTAGTGTAAACACACTTCAAATACAGGAGCTCCCCTCGCTGAGATCATAGAAGAGTGGCAATGTTGTTGGACGTTTGCTGAAGCTGCAAACCCTGTTATTTACTGTGGGAGCAACATCAACATACATCGGAACAGAGAGGATCAGCCCACATTCTTTTAATATACCTCCAGACCCATGGATTTTGAGACTGGCAAGGCCAAAAAGACAATTACTTGTGAGTCTGACAATGTATTTATCATCAGGGCCAGTATGAAATATGGACAAAATATTCTACAGCTTAGCTCAGTCCAGGAGGTTGTGAGATCAGGTGTGCTACAACCAACTTGAATACATGGGGCCAGATTACAAGTGACACGCTATCGTTAAAGCAAAGAGTGTAAATGCGATTGCAAGGTCAAACTGTTTAAATTACTGTAAATTTGTTTGCGTGAATTTGCAGTAAATTATGCTCCCATATTTTCCATTGGCGGCATTGAGTGCAAATGTGTGCTCGAATTACAAGTTGAAAGTAAATGCCATCGCTTGAACGGATTTGCATTTAAAGCTTAAACTTTTTACACAACTTAAAAGTTTACATGAAGAGTTTGGAAAAAGTTGCACTAAACTACACTATTAACTCCTAAACCACCACATAGCCCACCACAAAGTACCTCACTAAATTATTAACCCCTAAACCAATACACCCCACATTGCAAAGTATCCCACTACACTATTAACCCCTAAACCACCACACCCATATATTGCAAAGTACCTGCTACACTATTAACCCCTAAACCACCAGACCCACATCACAAAGTACATTAACTAGGTTTGAGGGGAGTAACCACTCACCTCAACAAGAATACACATATAGCACTCCTGAGTGCTCTCACATAGATAGTATTGTACGATATACTTATTCACAATAGACTACTGTCCATGATATGGCTAATTGTTAGCAAATAAGTCCAGATAGATAGAAGTGAAAGAATGCACATTAAAATTTAACTTTTATTCTTGTTATGTTAAAATTGTATACACACATACACATGACACACAATTATTAAAACTACGGATAGGGGGAACAAAGATCAGCGTGACAGCCAGATAGAAAATAATGAAAATAGTGAATAATACTGGTAGTATAGCAAATTCAGTGTTCAAATCTCATTAGAGAAATTCCATGTAAATACTGCTATACATACTGGTAAGCTGCCAATACTCCTGAATAAAATAGTGATAGATTCCAGTGCCTAAAGTGTGACTCAGAAGTTTCTGCACACTAGATTAGCGTAATAGATAATACTTGACTAATACGTATTACAAGTTCTATGCAAATATAGTGAGTAAATCAATGAGGCTAATCATCATAGTATAGAGAGTTTAGTGTGCAGTTTGACTTGTACATAGTGGGCAAGCTAAAGCTAATGCACATTATATCACCACAATTTAAATGGAATAATTGTGTTAATCATAGTTGAACTGAGAAATATATGTGTTATGATAGTATTTAGTTGCGCGGGTATAGTATTTAACCGCACACTTTGGCAGTAGATATCAGCTTATTAGGAGCAGACTGTATAAGCCCCTAAATGTTTACAACTGATATCTATACACTGTGATTCATTGTCTTACAGTAACTATGTAGCTTAGGTTTTTACCACCTTTTATATTCGTTCCCATTAGACATTGGGTGTATATATAGAAATATGCTCTGGCCCACTAAATCAATAGCAGCAGCCTTAATTAAATACTAAAGTTGATGATTCTCACACCAGTGAGAAAACGCACTCACTGTTAAATGCTAGATCTGCTTGTAATATCTGTCATCAGTGTGCTACATAATCTAAAGATGTTGCCACTTGTGATCAAAACCGGCTCTATGTTAACTCCTGCAGCCAATGTGCTGCCTCTTATAAAGACCTTTATATTGCTACAATATTAGCAGTCAACATGCTGTGTAGTGTTACTTAAAGGTTACCAATATATTGAGTTCTGAGAGTCATGATTCATAGTATGGACCGGATTGGTTTGTAACATCTATAGTTAGCGTAAGATTGAACGTGCTGCACTCTAAAAAATTAGGTCACACACACACTCTTAGTTTTATTATAGTAACTTGAGTTATACTAGGAGGGAGGTAGATTGTTGGATTACCACTCGTGATATTGATCTAGTGGTTACAGTGTTAATTCTGTGTAGATTTAGTATTCTGTTTGATATTAGCGTGTATATGTTTATACTTATATTTATACTTCGCTTATATAACTTGATTATTACCACCGTAAACATTTAGGGGCTTATACAGTCTGCTCCTAATAAGCTGATATCTACTGCCAAAGTGTGCGGTTAAATACTATACCCGCGCAACTAAATACTATCATAACACATATATTTCTCAGTTCAACTATGATTAACACAATTATTCCATTTAAATTGTGGTGATATAATGTGCATTAGCTTTAGCTTACCCACTATGTACAAGTCAAACTGCACACTAAACTCTCTATACTATGATGATTAGCCTCATTGATTTACTCACTATATTTGCATAGAACTTGTAATACGTATTAGTCAAGTATTATCTATTACGCTAATCTACAAGCGGCGAAACATGTTAGGGAATTGGTGAGGGGCCCAGTGAGCTCCTGTATTTTAGGTAGCGTTTAGTGGGGAACGATCAGCGTGTCCCAGCGGTTAATGCTCCGTATGTTTGTTTCTCAACAAATTACTATCTCCTTAACTAATAGAATGTGTGTGTGACTCAGGTTCTGCAGCGTGCAGCATGTTCATTTATACACTGACTATAGGTATTACAAACAAATCCGGTTCACACTACGAGTTGTGACTCTCAGTACTCCTTATATTGTTAACCTTGATGTGGTACTATGCAGCATATTGACTGCTAATACGGTGAGCTAATTCAGTTCACGAGTGGAGTGGTGATTAATGTTGGCATTTAAATTTCACTCTGTAGTATTCTAGTAATACTTTTGATCTAATAGATTTAACATAATAACAAACTTACTTATACAAGAGCTAGTTATAGCCACTCCAAAGGTGGTAATAATCAAGTTATATAAGCGAAGTATAAATATAAGTGTAAACATATACGCGCTAATATCAAACAGAATACTAAATCTATACTGACAGCTCTCACAGAATTAACACTGTAACCACTAGATCAATATCACGAGTGGTAATCCAACAATCTACCTCCCTCCTAGTATAACTCAAGTTACTATAATAAAACTAAGAGTGTGTGTGTGACCTAATTTTTTAGCGTGCAGCACGTTCAATCTTACGCTAACTATAGATGTTACAAACCAATCCGGTCCATACTATGAACCATGACTCTCAGAACTCGATATATTGGTAACCTTTAAGTAACACTACACAGCATGTTGACTGCTAATATTGTAGCAATATAAAGGTCTTTATAAGAGGCAGCACATTGGCTGCAGGAGTTAACATAGAGCCGGTTTTGATCACAAGTGGCAACATCTTTAGATTATGTAGCACACTGATGACAGATATTACAAGCAGATCTAGCATTTAACAGTGAGTGCGTTTTCTCACTGGTGTGAGAATCATCAACTTTAGTATTTAATTAAGGCTGCTGCTATTGATTTAGTGGGCCAGAGCATATTTCTATATATACACCCAATGTCTAATGGGAACGAATATAAAAGGTGGTAAAAACCTAAGATACATAGTTACTGTAAGACAATGAATCACAGTGTATAGATATCAGTTGTAAACATTTAGGGGCTTATACAGTCTGCTCCTAATAAGCTGATATCTACTGCCAAAGTATGCGGTTAAATACTATACCCGCGCAACTAAATACTATCATAACACATATATTTCTCAGTTCAACTATGATTAACACAATTATTCCATTTAAATTGTGGTGATATAATGTGCATTAGCTTTAGCTTGCCCACTATGTACAAGTCAAACTGCACACTAAACTCTCTATACTATGATGATTAGCCTCATTGATTTACTCACTATATTTGCATAGAACTTGTAATACGTATTAGTCAAGTATTATCTATTACGCTAATCTAGTGTGCAGAAACTTCTGAGTCACACTTTAGGCACTGGAATCTATCACTATTTTATTCAGGAGTATTGGCAGCTTACCAGTATGTATAGCAGTATTTACATGGAATTTCTCTAATGAGATTTGAACACTGAATTTGCTATACTACCAGTATTATTCACTATTTTCATTATTTTCTATCTGGCTGTCACGCTGATCTTTGTTCCCCCTATCCGTAGTTTTAATAATTGTGTGTCATGTGTATGTGTGTATACAATTTTAACATAACAAGAATAAAAGTTAAATTTTAATGTGCATTCTTTCACTTCTATCTATCTGGACTTATTTGCTAACAATTAGCCATATCATGGACAGTAGTCTATTGTGAATAAGTATATCGTACAATACTATCTATGTGAGAGCACTCAGGAGTGCTATATGTGTATTCTTGTTGAGGTGAGTGGTTACTCCCCTCAAACCTAGTTAATGTACTTTCTTCAATACACAGCACCAACCCCCAAGTTCAGGTTATTACACCTGAGTATCCTTATGATAGGGCAGCAGTGCTCATTGATGTCCCAGTAGTGCCATTGGTTCCTTTCTTTTTGTTCCCACATCACAAAGTACCCACTGTGATATTAACCTCTCTAAATCACCAAACCCTCACATCGCAAAGTACCTCTCAACACTAGTAATTCCTAAACCATCACAACCCCATTGCAAAGTTTCCACTAACCTCTAACCGCCCTAAATAGCTAACTCCCTTAACACTAATCTAACATCCCCTAAGTTACAAAAAAACTAACATTACATAAAAAAGCTAACTTTATGTAAAAAAAGCAAACTTTACAAAAAATAAAAAACCTACCATTACAGAAAAAATATAAAAAATGTCCAAAAATAAAAAAAACATAGTTATGCCTATTCTGAAACTAAAGCCCCACTTTAAACACTAAAATAATTAAATTATAGCAATAGCCCTTAGAAGTGCTTTTTGTAGGGCATTGCCCTAAAGTGAATTTGGATTTGAAAATCAGACAATAGCAATGCTATCTTTATATAAAGGGGTTACCTTGCATTCAAAATTCAGTGTGCGGGGGTGACCAAATAAAAAGGAGGCCGGACAAAAAATCAGAAGGTAAGAAGATGGATGAAGATAAAAGACCAACACTGCTAGGAGGAATAAAGAAGACTACCCCGCTGGGATGTAAAAAGAAGAGCACCACCACAGGGATAGAAGAGTAGCACCGCAGTTGGTGATCATGTTGGAGCCAGATTCAAGTTTGATGAGTTCCATCTTTATGGTTGAGTGGTAGGCTTTTTTTTGGGTGGGGGTTTTTGGGCAGCAAAAGAGCTTTAGGGCACTGCCCTACCAAATGCCCTTCTAAGGACAATGTCCAACCAAATGCTATTTTCAGGACAATGTTTAGAGTAGGTTCATTTAGACAGGCTTTTTTTGGCATTTGGGTGTCTTGCATTGTAGAATAAAAAGAGCTAAATCACTTTAGGGCACTGCTCTTCAAAAAGCCCTTCTAAGGGCTATTGCTATAGTTTATTTTAGTGTTACAATAGGATTTTTTGGGGTGTTTTTTTTAAGTGGGGCTTTAGTTTGTCAGGGAAACAGGAATCAGACAGAGACGTGAATTGTTAAATTAATAACACCTTTATTAAAAAATAACAAACAATAATAAAGAGTCAAAAAGCCAAATGACAAGCCAGGAGTCAAAGCTATTGATGTCGCGAACAGTTCGCAGGAGAACAGTTCCCGGCGAACATAGCTTGTTCGCATTCCCCGTTGCGGGTGAACATGCGATGTTCGATCCGCCCTCTATTCGTCATCATTGAGGAAACTTTGACCCTGTATCTCACAGCCTTCAGACACATTTGAGCCAATCAGCAGCAGTCACTCCCTCACAGACCCTCCCAGCTCCTGGGCAGCAGCCATTTTAGATTCATTACGATCCTGCTTTCTTAGTGAGAGGAGGTTTAGTGTTGCTGCTGCTGACATTATAGGGAAATAGATAGCTAGGCTAGTGTATTTAGTGTCCACTACAGTCCTGAAGGACTCATCTAATCTCTGCTGTAAGGACAGCACCCCAAAAAGCCCTTTTTTTTTAGAACTTCAGTCGTTTTTTTTTTTTATTTGTAATTTTATTTGCATTTGCCTGGTTTTCAGCCTGTGTGTGAGGCTCACAGCATATGCTGTGATTAGTGCCACCACTGATATCTGCTTAACATTAGTGTAACTTTAAACAACAAAACTTTTAAATCATTTTGCTAGTGTAATCTAATTTCATTTTCTATCAGGCCTGTGTGTCAGGCTTACACAGCATATACTGTGGTTAATTGCTCTGTGCCAGCCCACCACTCATATCTGCTTAACATTAGTGTAAATTTAGACAACAACATTTTAAATCATTTTGCTAGTGTAATCTAATTTCATTTTCTATCAGGCCTGTGTGTCAGGCTCACACAGCATATACTGTGGTTAATTGCTCTGTGCCAGCCCACCACTCATATCTGCTTAACATTATTGTAAATTAAAAAAAAAAACTTATAAATAATTTTGCTAGTGTAATCTAATTTCATTTTCTATCAGGCCTGTCTCTCAGGCTCACACAGCATATACTGTGGTTAATTGCTCTGTGCCAGCCCACCACTCATATCTGCTTAACATTAGTGTAAATTTAGACAACAACATTTTAAATCATTTTGCTAGTGTAATCTAATTTCATTTTCTATCAGGCCTGTGTGTCAGGCTTACACAGCATATACTGTGGTTAATTGCTGTGCCAGCCACCACTCATATCTGCTTAACATTATTGTAAATTTTTTAAAAAAACTTTTAAATCATTTTGCTAGTGTAATCTAATTTCATTTTCCATCAGGCCTGTGTGTCAGGCCCACATCATATAGTGTGATTAATAGCTCTTTTTTCAACCACTTATATCTGGTGTAACTTTAGTGTAAATTTTTTTTAATTTTTTTTTTTTATATCAGTCCTCTTCTAGTGTTATTTAATGTTAGTTGCCAAGCCAGCCTGGCTGCCATTAGTGCCAGCCTGTGTGTCAGGCTGCCAGCAAATACTGTGCCTACTTCCATCCTCAGTGCCAGTCCACCACTCCTATCTGGTGTAACATTAGTTTAAATTTTGTAAAAAAAAACTTTTACATCAGTCTTCTAGTGTTATTTAATTTTAGTTACCAGGCCAGCCTGCCACTAGTGCCAGCCTGTGTGTCATGCTGCCAGCACATACTGTGCCTACTTCTATCCTGAGTGCCATCACTCCTATCTGTTGTAACATTAGTGTAACTTTTTTAAAAAACTTTTACATCAGTCTGCTATTGTTATTTAATTGCAGTTGCCTGTCTGCCAGCGTGTGTGCCAGGCCCACTTTCCAACTAGTGCCATGAATCATATTTGTTATAACAGTAGTGTAAATATTTTAAATAAAAACTTATTTGACTGTGAATCATCAGTCTGCTAGTGCAATTGAAGTGCAGTTGCCTGCCTGCCAGCGTGTGTGCCAGGCCCACTTGCCAACTAGTGCCACCAATCATATTTGTTATAACAGTATTGTAAATATTTAAAATAAAAACCTTTTTGACTGAGAAACATCAGTCACATAGTGTAATCTAATTGCAGTTGCCTTCCTCCCAGCGAGTGTGCCAGGCCCACTTGCCAACTAGTGCCACAATCATATTTGTTATAACAGTAGTTTAAATATTTTAAAAAAATATTTTTTGACTGTGAAACATCAGTCTGCTAGTGTAATCTAATTGAAGTTGCCTTCAATGTATCTATCTATCTATCTATCTATCTATCAAATCTATCTATCTCGTGGTTGTGCAAATGGACTGTTTGCGGTTGTTTGCGGTGCGTTACACGGGGAGTTTGGTATGTCACTGTGAAGTGGGCGTAACCCTTACACTACCTGATTGATACAACATCATACCTGATGTTTTAAAGCACGTTATTCCAAACAATTTAGGAATGTTAGGTGATTTAGGCCCTTTATGGGTTAAAACCAGACTCTGCATCAACTATGTAATTTTCCATGGGAGTTTTGCCATGGATCCCCCTCCGGCATGCCACAGTCCAGGTGTTAGTCCCCTTGAAACAACTTTTCCATCACTATTGTGGCCAGAAAGAGTCCTTGTGGGTTTTTAAGTTCGCCTGTTCGCCCGGTTCGCCGGTTCACGAACATTTGCGGAAAAATGTTCAAAGTCAAAGCCAAATGGTCAAATGGTCAAAGCCAGTGCTGGTAGTCAGATGAGCCGGGTCAGGAACCAAAGCAAGTAGTCAAACAAGCCAGGGTCAGGAACACAAAGATCAGCAGAGTTAGGAACAAGCCAGGGATCAGGAACCAGAATGGACGTCAAACAAGCCAGGTAGTACACAGAATCAGGAACATATGAACTCAAAGAGAAGTCAGAGACAACGCAAGGACAAAGGCAGACTGAATTGAGACACTTTAAATAGTAAGTGATGACATCATAATTCTGCAACCTGTCTCTCATTGATGAAGTTCTCCAGTTTGGCCATGAGAGGGAGCCTGGGTGTAGTGAACAGCATTACACACTCTGCAGCAGGTGAGCAACAGATGAGTCAAAATGGTAGGCAATATAAAAAACAGCAAATAACAAACAAAATCAGGGTGAAACCCTGACATAGTTTTAAAATAGGCATAGTAGTGGGTTTATTATTTTTGATAATTTTTTGTTTTGTTTCTGTAATGGTAGTTTTTTTTGTCATTTTAGATTTTTTTAATTTATGTACAAAAAGTTATTTTTTAATGTAATTTTAGCTTTTTTTAATGTATTGTCAGGTTGCTTTTTTTTGGTAACTTAAGGGGTGTTAGGTTAGGGGTGTTAGCAGTGGCAGCTCGTGAGTAATTTAAATGGGGGTTCACAATATATAAACTTACAGGTCAAAATTAATTTCCGATTATTTTTTCCCATTAATCGGATAAAAAATATACCATTTAAAAAAAAAAAATGTAATAAACAAACCCAGCATTGCAAACGAACTGCAGAATAAAAAAAAATTAAACTTTTTACATTACACAACTGTACACAACACTTTACAATAATGCAGGAAGGAAAAAAGAGAGGGCGCCACAATAGCGTAATATTGTCTGATATTGTGAGCAAACATATGTAGACAAATGGTGTGCTTACCAGAACTAGAGGCACTGTACTTTTCGTTTTATCTGAGGAAACGACCCAGTTGGGGTTGAGAAACGCGTCATATATTAAAGCTTTTTATTACAAGAAGTTGTCTATCCTTTGTGGTATTCCAATACCATACAACAACACACCAAGTTCTATTTTCCAGTTGAAATTATCCATACTAAGAAAAAGGTTGCCTAGGGGGCACCAGCAAAGACTCCAAGGAACGTTATCCATCCAGTGTACTAGCCACTGTTAAGTGCTAGCAAGCTATCACGCACTGGTCACAGTACAGTGCCTCTAGTTCTGGTAAGCACACCATTTGTCTACATATGTTTGCTCACAATATCAGACAATATTACGCTATTGTGGCGCCCTCTCTTTTTTCCTTCCTGCATTAGTCTATTCCCCACTCTCTGGGACCAAGAGGAGCTGCCTACGTCTACTTCACCACTCCATCTCAAGAAGAAATACACTTACCACCTTCCTTTCCGAAAAGGGATAAACATATTGAAACGAACCAACAGGAATCCGTTTTGTATCAAGGACATAATCACTAACCGGTTTTACGGTAGAGTTGCATACTGACTTTGTTAGCTAAGTTATGTTTTATGCTTCACACTTTTTTTCAGCGCGCTTTCTTTATCCCCATCTGGGATAATTCATGTTTTACAACACTTTACAATGTATGACTTATAAAAGTAAGATGCCAGTTCAGGAGCATGTGTTTGGTTAAATAAATGTTCTTGTAATTTCATTCAAAGCTAAATAGAGATGTAACATGTCTGCTTGAGAGAACATGCACAAACAGAAGAATAAGGTGAATCAGACTAATGCAAAAAATTGTAATCAAGCAAATTATTGCAGAGATGGGGAAAACATTATTAATTAGTAAAAGTGCATAAAATGCAAGGGTCAAATATGGGTTAAGATTTGCTAAAACAATTAATAAGGATGAGAACAGATATCCACTAAACATACTGGTTGTAAATATCGGATTTGCGTTAGGATTAAAAGTCCCATTTTGTGGGTACATGTAATACAGGAGATGGGTAACTCTGTACACGCTGCAGACTGCAGTTCCACTAACTCTAAGAGGAGCATAAAAAATGACTTATTAACTGGTTTGTATTGGGTATAACGTATATGGATTGTAATTCTGTAATCAATAACAATTTAAGCAATTTCCTTGGAGGTACAGCGCATGGGGTACTTAGCCCTCAAATTGTGTCCTATGGAAAATCACAGGCTGATTATCTATTATTAGCTAAAAGTAATAGTTGTTCTCTAGTACCTGGACAGATCGGCTTGTGATCTATTAGTTCTCCTCATCTATCAATGTGTATTCTTCTCGGCATCCATCTCCTCACTATCTGAACCCGACAAAGCTCCTCCTCTCACACACAAGGCTCTCAGTGTGCAAGTGTCACGTGACATGCTAGCTTGTTCTCACTCGCACACTAAGAGCTCTGTGGTTAGCAAAGCTATGGGCTGGATTTTGGGAGGTGCTGCAGGCACTGCAGACAGAAAGGGGAAAGTGCTTTTCCCTATACTTCTATCTATCGCACATGCGGTGCTGTGCGATAGATAGCAGTAAACATGGCAATTTTTTTTATTTTTTTTTTACAAAACTGAAGTGGAACCTGGATTAAAAATGATATACTGTAATTAGATTTATTAAGCCAAAATGAAAAATAATCTAATTAGATTTATTAAGCCAATAATATTTATTTATTTAATTTGTTATTTTTTTTTATTTATTCTTTTGGGGGTTCAAATGGTTGGGGGTTCACGTGCGGCTGTGATCCAATGGAGGAGCCTTCACTGGGTGTTAGCTGGTTAGTGGGTACTTTGCGATGAGGTTGTGGCAGTTTAGGAGTGAATACTGTAAAGAGGTACATTGCTATGTGAGTGTGTGGCAGTTTAGGGGTTAATAATGTAGACACAAATATTCAGAGGCACAGGGCCCGATTTAGATAAGTTTGCATTGTATCTTCTGCTGTTCTCTTCCATGGGCCACCAGTTAGCCATCCCTGATCTAGATAAAAAATATCAATATAGGCAGAATAAAAAAAAAATCACATTAATAGTTATCCAATAGTTAAACTCAAAATTAATTAGCAATCAGAAAAAAAATCCTCAAATTTAACTTATGCTGTTAACCAAGGAGAGAAGGAGACTTAGATTTATGAAGCAGCAGATGCTGCAATCTACCCCCAAAGTTTCAGGTCCACCTGAAACTTAAGTCAAGAAGCAGCAGTCATAAGACTGCTCCTTAATTAATGGTGGCGGATAGCAATCATCCCGATCAGATACGATCGGGATGATTGGTACACCCTGCTAGCAACCGATTGGCTGCGAATGTGCAGGGGGCGGCATTGCATAAGCTTTTCACCATAAATGCTTGTGCAATGATAAATTACAACAGAGTATGCTGTCGACAGATCATGTCTGACTGACATTTGATAAATCTACCCCTATGTGTGTTTGTGTGTGTGTGTGTGTATACTTATTTATTTTAGAAAACCATAATAATAAAAAGGATTTTTAAATGTAATTATCTTTTGCCAAATAAGAAAAGGGCATTGATGTAGCTGAGTGGACCCTAGTTTCACTTTGAGAAACTGAGAAATTTAAACTGACAGTCTACTCAAAAATAAATTTTCATGATTCAGATAGGGCATGCAATTTTAAAACACTTTCCAACTAACTTTTATCATCAAATTTGGTTTGCTCTTTTGGTATTCTTAGTTGAAAGCTAAACATAGGTAGGCTCATATGTTAATTTATTAGCCCTTGAATGCCGTCTCTTATTTGAATGCATTTTGGCATTATTTCACAACTAGAGGGCATTAGTTCATGTGTGCCATATAGATAAGATTGTGCTCCCGCCTGTGGAGATACCTAGGAGTCAGCACTGATTGGCTAAATGCAAGTCTGCCAAAAGAACTGAAATAAGGGGGCAGTCTGTATAGGCTTAGATACAAGATAATCACAGAGGTAAAAAGTATATTAATATAACTGTGTTGGTTACACAAAACTGGGGAATGGGTAATAAAGGGATTATCTATCTTTTTAAACAATAAACATTCTGGTGTAGACTGTTCCATTAATGGAAAAAGTGTAGCTAAATGGATAGCGAGACACAATGCATTCATGGAGAATGGATAAGAGCTCAGAATATTGAAATCTTGGCCTTAGTTCACTAATTCTGAATCTTTTTTTAAAAAATAGCTCTTTGTTTTGAATTGTGTTTAAGTGGCTTCTGTATTTATTAGAACAAATATTGGTGTTTATATTTTGTCTCTGACAAAATGAGGTGCAGACAGAGCGCAAACAAAATGCATCATGCTGGAATAACATTCCCCTTTCATTATGGACTTTAACTTTGCATCTAAATAAAGTAATTGCTTTTAATACTCAACAAGTGAATATTTGGAGATTTATAATTTTTGCTTTGCAATTGAATTTGAATTATTAGCTATTTGGCTATAAGAGAAGGATGCAATATATTGCACCTCTTTCTTAAGGGGTCAAACAATATCAACAAAAAGCTGTGTTTTTTTTTTTACCGATATCTTTGTTAAAATGCTTGTTTCCTCTTATGATACACTTACGTCATTATTGCTCATCTGTAAGTTTTTAAATTCTTCACTGCCTATCATATTGCTCTGATGTACTGTATGTGTTAAACATTCAGACAAGAATATTTCTGTAACAAGTGCTATAATGCGAGACAGAGGATATATTCTCATTACTTTTGAAATGCAAAGTTCAGACCTGGTATCTTCTTTGTATATTAGAATAACAAAAGGCCTAAGGTTTTAGGTAAATAAGAAAAGGGCAAGGAGGTGCACTAAACAATTCTTACATGCTGTCACGCACCAGGTTTCTATAGAAACAACAACAACAACTTGGAGAAAAAATGCAGATACTATTTGGAAATATTAAAGGTCTGTGCTTGAAATCAAATGATAACTAGTTTGAAAGTTGAGAGAGTGTCTTATAGAGTTAGAATATTTCTGCAAATTAAAGGAACAGTCAACACCAGAATTTTTGTTGTTTAAAAAGAAAGATAATACCTTTATTACCCATTCCCTAGTTTTGCATAACCAACACTGTTATAGAAATACACTTTTTATCTTGTATCTAAGCCTCTGTAAACTGCCCCCTTATTTCACTTCTTTTGACAGACTTGCATTTTAGCCAATCAGTGCTCACTCCAGGGTAACTTCACGTGCCTGAGCTCAATGTTATCTTTATGAAACACATGAACTAATGCCCTCTAGTGGTCAAAATGCATTCAGATTAGATGCAGTCTTCAAAGTCCAAGAAATTAGCATATGAACCTCCTAGAATTAGCTTTCAACTAAGAATACCAAGAGAACAAAGCAAAATTGGTGATAAAAGTAAATTGAAAAGTTGTTTAAAATTACATGCCCTATTTAAATCATGAAAGCTTTTTTGGACTTGACTGTCGCTTTAAGCCTTATTCAGATATTTTCATAGCTGTGCTCTGTATCTTTAAACAAATAGTTTATTTATATTTTATATCTGTTATGTAAGGAATTGCTGATGATAACTTTAAAGTCCTTTCTATTCTACTTTAACTCGTTCATTGATGAGGGTTTGAGAAATATCACGAGGGCCCTCGCTTTGGCAGAGTTAATGAAATTATCTTTAAAAACGGGCTAAAGTACAAATTCACAGTGAGATGCGAGCTTACCTCTATAAATAGTATGAAGCTCGCTATAATGCAGAAACTCACAGGGGAGAGCAAATGTACAATTACAAATCAAATTATGCTGTTTTCAGTGTAATTTACCTCACATTTCTTTTTAGTTTTGCTGTTAGTTCTCTTTGTATCTGTACAGTGAGTGATTAGCATATTTTAAAAAAACTCTGCAGCCTACATTCAGCGAGAAAAATCCATGAAACCTACAGGCATAATATTCTATATTCCCATTGCAGCAACTATAAATGTGGTGTTGTCACTTTTAGAATTAATCAATTGTTATATTCCTGTCCAATGGCTGTAAATCAGCCTCTTTTTAAAGCAGGTTGACTTAGCACTCAATAGGTCTATGAATACGGCACCAGCCGAAACTCGTAAGTTCCGTCAACCTTTTTGCACCCTGTTATGAACTGTGTTAATTTTTATATAGTTTAAATAAAGGATCGTTTTTTACCCATATGGATTGAGACTGTTTCCAGACTACTCTTCTTGCTTGTGTATCTTCACATGTTTCTAAGGGACAGCGAGGAGTCCCTTTCATATCCGGATTGTCTCCTGTTTATGGTTCAAGTTTAAGCCCTAGGTTACAGCAGTGTTCCAAGGATCTATGGAGGCATATGCAGAGGGATTGAACCCCACCCCCTATTGTGACCGACCAGTTATTTCCGCTTACCATTGGTTCCACAGAGGCACACGTCAAGACGCAGCATCCTACGACTGGCTGAGGTAGTTTAGGGCGTGGTTATACACGATATACCGCCACAGCTGACAGGTTTGCTCTTTGAAGGATGGAGGCGCCGGGAACGTGTCTGTTTGTAAACAGAGGAAGAAAGAAAATGAACTGGTTCTAATAGCCCTATCAAAATTAAAAAGCCCCCTCAAAATAAAAAAAACCTAGCCTACACTAAACTGCCAATGGCCCTTAAAAGGGCCTTTTGCAGGGCATTGTCCCAAAGAAATCGGCTCTTTTACATAGCAATTAAAAATACAAACATCCCCCCAACAGTAAAACCCACCACCCACACAACCAAACCCCCCAAATAAAATTCTATCTAAATAAACCTAAGCTAACCATTGCCATGAAAAGGGCATTTGGATGGGCTCTTTTGCCATGCCCTGAAAAGGGCAATCAGCTTGTTTATGAAGTGCCCAAACCCTAAGCTAAAAATGAAACCCACTGAAAAAAACCTTAAAAAAACCTAAAAATAACCCCCGAAGATCCATTTACAGTTTTTGAAGTCCGGACATCCATCCTTATCCAGCCGGCGAAGTCTTCATCCAAGCGGGCAGAAGTCCTCATCGAAGCAGGCAGAAGTCTTCATCCAGATGGCATCTTCTATCTTCATCCATCCGGCGCGGAGCGGGTCCATCTTCAAGACATCCGGCACGGAGCATCCTTTTCTTCCACTCATCGCTGTAAAATGAAGTTCCCTTTAAGTGATGCATCCAAGATGGCAACCCTTACATCCCGATTGGCTGATAGAATTCTATCAGCCAATCGGAATTAAAGGGGAAAAATCCTATTGGCTGCTGCAATCAGCCAATAGGATTGAGCTTTCATCCTATTGGCTGATCCAATCAACCAATAGGATTGAGCTAGTATTCTATTGGCTATTCCAATCAGCCAATCGGAATGTAAGGGACGCCATCTTGGATGACGTCACTTAAAGGGAACTTAATTTTACAGCGACGATCGTAAAAGAGGATGCTCCGCGTCGGATGTCTTGAAGATGGACCCGCTCCACGCCGAATGGATGAAGATATAAGATGCCATCTGGATGAAGACTTCTGCCCGCTTCGATGAAGTCTTTTGCCCCGCTTGGATGAAGACTTCGCCGGCTGGATGGGGATGGATGTCCGGACTTCGGAAACTGTAAGTGGATCTTCGGGGATTAGTGTTAAGTTTTTTAAGGGTTTTTTGAGTGAGTTTTATTTTTAGCTTAGGGTTTAGGCACTTCGTAAAAGAGCTGATTGCCCTTTTCAGGGCATGGCTAAAAAGCAAAATGCCCTTTTAAGGGCAATGCTCATCCAAATTCCCTTTTAAGGGCAATGGTTAGCTTAGGTTTATTTAGATAGAATTTTATTTGGGGGGTTTGGTTGTGTGGGTGGTGGGTTTGACTGTTGGGGGGGTGTTTGTATTTTTTTTTACAGGTAAAAGAGCTGATTTCTTTGGGGCAATGCCCTGAAAAAGGCCCTTTTAAGGGCCATTGGCAGTTTAGTGTAGGCTATGTTTTTTTTTATTTTGGGGGGCTTTTTATTTTGATAGGGCTATTAGATTAGGAGTAATTCGTTTTTATTTTTGATAATTTCATTTTTTATTTTGTGTAATTTAGTGTTTATTTTTTTTTTGTAATTTAGATAATTGTATTTTATTAATTTGATTTATTGTAATGTTATGTTTTAGTGTAAGGCAGGTTAGGTTTTATTTGACAGGTAAATTTGTATTTACTTTAACTAGGTAGCTAGTAAATAGTTAATAACTATTTACTAACTAGTCTACCTAGTCTACCTAGTTAAAATAAATACAAACTTACCTGTGAAATAGAAATAAAATCTATGATATAGCTACAATATAACTATTAGTGTTATTGTAGCTAACTTAGGTTTTATTTCACAGGTAAGTTTGTATTTAGTTTTAAATAGGAATTATTTAGGCATTAATTGTACATTTTATTTAGATTTATTTTAATTATATTTAAGTTAGGGGGTGTTAGGGTTAGGTTTGGGTTCGGGTTAGGTTTAGGGGTTAATATATTTATGTAGTGTTAGTGATATGGAGGCCAGAGGTTTAGGGGTTAATAACTTTAGTATAGTGGCGGCGACATTGGGGGCGGCAGATTAGGGTCTAATAAGTGTAGGTAGGTGGCGGCGATGTTAGGGCCAGCAGATTAGGGGTTAATAACATTATGTAGGTTGCGGCGTTGTCGGGGGCGGCAGATTAGAGGTGTTTAGACGTGGTTTTTATGTTAGGGTGTTAGGTTTAAACATAACTTTTTCTTTCACCATAGACATCAATGGGGCTGCGTTACGGAGCTTTTCATTCCGCGATTGCAGGTGTTAGGCTTTTTTTTCCTGGCTCTCCCCATTGATGTCTATAGGAAAATCGTGCATGAGCACGTCAAAACACTGCTTGTATTTGGGTGTGGTATGGAGCTCAACGGCACCATATCACCCGCACAAGCCGGGTTTTTTCAAACCTGTAATAGCAGCGCTATAGGGAGGTGAAATACCGCCGCTTTTGTGTCGGTCGTTAATTTCCCTATAGCGCTCAGAACTCGTAATCTAGCTGTAAGATAATTCCAACACCATTGCAAGTAAACTTCATATATGCCGAAGGAAGGCCATTGTTCTGCTGGCTTGCCAATGCTGCAAGCCTTATTTCACACTAGAAATATAAGGAAACTTTCACATTTTTAAATTTAGTTTATAATTTCTACTTTGTTCTTGCATCTTGAAGGGACAGACTACTCCAGAATTTTTATTGTTTAAAAAGATACATAATTCCTTTATCACCCATTCCACAGTTTTGCATAAACCAACACTGTTGTATTAATACACTTTTCACCTGTGTGATTACCTTGTATCTAAGCCTCTGCAGACTGCCCCCTTATCTCAGTTCTTTTGACAGACATTTTAGTCAATCAGTGTTGATTCTTAAATAACTCCACAGGCGTGAGCACAATGTTATCTATATAGCACACATGAACTTTCCATATAACTTATTTTATGAAATGTACCTCATCATCTTGCTATCTTCTGTGAAACCTAGTTCCTTTCCTTCAGAGAATACAAATGTAGGACTAACATACCATTGTATGTTCTCATGGAAAGAAGATAAGTTTCAAAAATATTTACTGCAAAAAACAGGAAAATGTAACAACAGTATATTGGAAAGAATTTTAAACTACATGCACTATCTGCATCATAAAATGGTAATTGTGACTCCCTTGCCCCTTTAAGACAGGTTATTTGGATGGTTTTAATGGAAATGTTGGAAAGACATTAAGCTCAAACATGTATGTGAAAGTTCACTATGTGAACATGACTGAGCTTCAATGCTACACACAGGGGCCCAGATGATCGTAAGTGCTGCGAGGCGGCAAAATATTCCAAAGGATCCGCCACTATGACGAGTGAGCCTTTCAAAATATTACAAGTTCTCGACATAGCGGCATCGCCAAGAGGCGTTTTCTATACATGGCATTGGTTGGCGATGATGGCTATAGATAACACCCAGCATCACCACCCATATTGGTGATGTATAGTAAAAGGATCCTTTGAAATATAACTACCGCGCCTAAACACTAATCCTAATACCCCTAAATTGAAATACCCCACGATCGCAAATTAACACTAAACTAATAAATATCTAAACCCCCATATACCCACTGCAAGTATCTAAACTATTAATCCATAAAACGTCACTGGCCCACCCCATGTACTATCCTATTAACCCCTATACCTTCACATACCCACTGCAAGTACGTATCTAAACTATTAACCCCTATACCACCACTAGCCCGCTGCATAACCTCTATTAACCCCTATACCACCACATACCCACAGCAAGTATATAAACGATAAACCCCTATACCTCCACATACCTACCGCAAGTATCTAAACTATTAACCCCTACACCCTCACTAGCCCACTGCAAGTACTATACCTATACCACCACTAGCCCACTGCATAGCCCCTATTAACCCCTATACCACCACATACCCACAGCAAGTATATAACCTATTAACCCCTATACCACCACATACCCACCGCAAGTGTCTAAACTATTAACCCCTACACCCTCACTAGTATGCCGCAAGTACTATCCTATTAACCCCTAAACCGCCACATACCCATCGCAGGTATCTAAACTATTAACCCTTATAACGCCACTGGCCCACCCCATGTACTATCCTATTAAACCCTATACCTTCACATACCCACTGCAAGTACGTATCTAAACTATTAACCCCTATACCACCACTAGCCCGCTGCATAACCCCTATACCACCACATACCCACAGCAAGTATATAAACTATTAACCCCTATACCTCCACATACCTACCGCAAGTATCTAAACTATTATCCCCTACACCCTCACTAGCCCGCTGCAAGTACTATACCTATACCACCACTAGCCCACTGCATAGCCCCTATTAACCCCTATACCACCACATACCCACCACAAGTATCTAAACTATTAACGATTATACCCTCACTAGCCCACCGCAAGTACTATCCTATAAAACCCTAAAATAACACATAACCACCGCAAGTATCTAAACCATTAACCCCTATCCCACTACATACCCTCCACAAGTATCTAAACAAATAACCCCTATACCCTCACTAGCCCACCGCAAATACTATCCTATAAACCCCTAAAATAACACATCACCACCACAAGTATCTAAACTATTAACCCCTATACCGCAACATACACCAAAAGCAAACCCCCTAAGTT